>NW_022437038.1:504741-602856 GCF_009761245.1 Sapajus apella
AAGAAAGAAAGAAAGAAAGAAAGAAAGAAAGAAAGAAAGAAAGAAAGAAAGAAAGAAAGAAAGAGAAAGAAAGAAAGAAAGAAAGAAAGAAAGAAAGAAAGAAGGAAGGAAGAAAGAGAGAGAGAGAAAGAGAGAGAGAGAAAGAAAGAAAGAAAGAAAAAGAAAGAAAGAAAGAAAGAAAGAAAGAAAGAAAGAAAGAAAGAAAGAAAGAAAGAAAGAAAGAAAGAAAGAAGAGAAACATTATAATAGTAATGCCTTTACCCTTCCCTTTTCAGAATTGCCATTTTGAGGGTGTATTGGAGATATCATGATAGAAGAATGATTACTCTCAACCAACAGCAAAAAGAGAGATCCTGAGATTTCAGTTGGTCACTATGATTATGAAAGCAAATTGGCAGAAATTGAGTATAGTTAATTTTTTGATGTCAATAATTGTAGAAAAACTTCAGTAGTCAATACTAATTTTTACCATCATTATCCTTAGTGAGGTGGGAAATTCATTTGGCAACCTTGCAGTATAACCAATCCAAGATCATACAAGCAGTCAAAACATCATAATCATCTCAATAATTTAAATACCATGCTAAAACCTTCAGTAGTGTGCTGAGGTTTACCAAAAACATTCCAATATACCATTGCATTTGATCCTCACAGTAGTGTCCTCAGGAATACAAAACATAGGCTGGGCGAGGTGGGTCATGCCTGTAATCCCAGCACTTTGGGAGGCTGAGGCGGGCGGATCAAGAGGTTAAGAGATCGAGACCATTCTGGCCAACATGGTGAAACCTCATCTCTACTAAAAAATACAAAAACTAGTTGGGCGTGGTGGCGCGGGCCTGTAGTCCCAGCTACTCAGGAGGCTGAGGCAGGAAATTTGCTTGAACCCAGGAGGCAGAGGTTGCAGTGAGCCAAGATCGTACCACTGCACTCCAGCCTGGCGACAGAGCAAGACTCTGACTCTGTCTCAAAAAAAAAAAAAAATATATATATATATATATATCCCACTTTATTTGTGTTCTGCCTTAACACCTGACTAGCAAGTTACAGATGTAAGAATAAGGAGTGATGTCTTCTTACCTATAGGTTCCAGATATTTTTCATTATACTATGTTGCGAGAAAGGCTTTAAAAAGAAGCATATCTGTACTACTAAATATTTCTACTTAATGGATGGGGTACTCAAGGCCCAAATAACATATTACTTCTCTACCTCCAGCTCTAGATCACACAGGTAGCCTCTTAGAGAGAGGCTATACTCATCACAACATGTTGATTTATCTTTAAAAACTTGTTTTCTGATTCCATATAGTTAATATGACCAGCACAAATCACTATCTTTTTTATTAAAAATGTTTTTCTTGAAAATATATTCTGGTAATGGAAAGATAATATTTTTTCACACCAGAGACTCTTATGATTTAAAAGACATCAAAAGTCTGCCTGTCTTCCACAGATTATATAAACACCCATCATAATCACCTCTGCTCTCTTCCCTATTCATTATTACATTTCTCTGTGTAAGTCAGGAGTGGGATAATGGTGTGCTGATAAACTGATTTTGAAGAGGGGGAGGGAAGGCTTGTATCATTTGATGATTTCTATTGTGTAAATAGGCCTATCATGGCTGATTTCATTCTACTAGTGAGATAGTATTGAACATGGAATTGCAAAGAAATGTATACAAATCAGCCCTGGTAAGCTGGTAGGAGTTGACTCTAGAACACCCTGGAGAGGGAAGTTCAGAGTATCAAAAATTGTGAGGATATGGACAGACAGGGTGAAGCATATATTCATTTACTCAAACATGTACTCAGCATCTACTGTTTAACTAGGGTTCTGGTAATTGTTTGTGGAGGGGAGATAGAGATAATAACATCTATCATTTTTTGAGTGCATGTAATGTGTTGGGCAAAATGCTAAGCCCTTTATGTACACATCCTTATTTTATCTTCATAGTCTCCATATAAAATATACATTATCATTCTCATGTTTTAGATGAGGAAACATACTCACTGAGATTAAATGATTTGTCCTGTGAGCAAGTGGCTAGACGCAGAGTATACTTCATGTCTGTGTCTTCAAAGCACTTCATATTATGCCAAGCCCACACAGTCAGGGATTCACTGCATTCAAGAAATTTACAGTTTAGTTGAGACTATAGTTAAGAAACACAGCCATAATACAGTGTGCTAATATGAGAATTTTTGCAAAAGGGGGTCAATTAATTAAGCCTAATGGTTGTTAAGGAAGGCTTCTAAAAGAAAGCAAAGTTTAATTCAAAAGAGTAGGTAGGAGTTAATCTGGCACACTTGGACGGTGGGGTGGGGGGCATTCCTGGCAGATAGAATAGCATATGCAAAGCCATGCAGAGGGTGCAAGGGTTGTAGAAATTGCAAGTAGATTTGTACATTCTTCATTAAACAAATGTTCATTGAGTAATTTCTATATTCTAGGCACTATTCTAGGCACTAGATATACAGCAGTGAACAAAATTTAAGATAATCCCTGTCCTCATAGAGCTTGCACTCTATTAAGGACAGAGGCAAAAGTAACTCTTATATAAGTAAATATTTCAGATGGTGATAAATGCTATAGGGAAGTAATCCAGAGGACAGGGATAGGATGTGTCAGGGTATGTTTACAATATTATATCGTAAATGCCAGGAAGGCTGGGGCTAGGGTGAGGCAAGGGAAATCATCAGAACACAAAATGTAAGAAGGCACTAATTCTCAGTAGCCAACGCTGTACTTTCAGAAGTCTGGGAACAAATTCCTCCTTAAATTATGTGTCCTCGGCACTTCATTTCCCTTACTCTAATCCAGATCCTGGGTCCTAGCAAGTGATAATTGAGCAAAGACTAGAAGTAAATGAAGGGGCAAGACATTTTGACATCATAAACAGAGCATTCCAGCAGGTTCACAGCTCTGAGGCAGGGTTCTTGTGAGCATTTGATAAGACAAAGTAAAGGCAAGAGACAGAACATGGAGAATGTTGCTTGCCAACTAAAGAATTTGAATTTTATCCTGAAGTCAATAGTGAAAGGTGTTTAGTGGGTTTTAAATGGTGTAGGCACAAAGCAAATTTTGCTTTAAATTTTAGAAATGTCATTGTAGTTGGAATATAGATGACGCTGTGAGTGAAGGGAGAATATTTAAAAGGGTTTAAGAGGTAAGAAGAAATTAGTCACTGTAGAGGAAGCGTGCTATTGAGGGTTATTAAGATGAGCTCAAAGAGAAGACAGAGGAAGAATAAAGATGACAAATTGGCTTTCCCTAAAATGTTCCTCTGGTCAGCTTTAGTCCTTAAATATTTACACTCTGCAGAGAGATGAGAAGGAGTAAGATCTATGAATAAAATATCATCTGAGTGGTATACAATAGCCACAGTGGCAGTTTTCTGTTTAAGCTAACAGGGCACTATGGAAAATGCAAATGTCTTGAGAACACACAATAATGTGGGTTATACCTCTTCTTATTTAGGATGAGAGATTGTTTCTTTCAATATGGCCTACTGTTTTTACACTACGTATTCATTGTTAGGAATGGGCCACAGCAGGATGATAAATTAGAATATTTTAAAGGAAAAAATTAGAAGCTATAAAAAATACAGAAAAAATTAAAACTTCTAACAAAAATGAAAAAAGACCTTTTACTGTGTGTGTGTGTGTGTGTGTGTGTGTGTGTGTGTGAATATAACTCGTTTCAGAAGGAATAAAGCATGGTTTAGTCCTTTAGTACTTTTTCTAACTTTCAATCTTTTGATGTAGATCTTCTGTCATTTCAGGTTGTCTCTTGTTCTCTTGTTACAAGTGATGGCACTATATTAGCACTATACACTGTGGGTTTGGGGCTGTACATAAATAATAGTGTTCATTTTTACAAAAAATATTTTATGGCATTGGATACAAAATAGAAATAAAATATATATCAAGAAATATTATACAGTCCTTGGTGGACATTGTATTGCAAATTATATTTCTGTAAGAATGTTAAAAAATAGACTCAAGTACTATATTATATATAAGGGTTCTTTGGTTATAAAATGAAGAAGACCATGCTGCATTAGCTTAAGCAAAATAGGGAGAATTTATTGATTCACTTGCTATGGTCTTAGTGAAAATTGAATTAAGTAAGATATGCATAATACTTAGCGCACTGCCTGGCATATAGTAAATGTTCAATAAATGGTCTTTGTTATTATCAGTATTCATTCAAGAAATATTTACTGAGGCTTGGCACCTGTACCAAGCACAACAATCCTATAAGACATGTATTATTATCTTTATTCTATAAATTAGAAACTGAGCTCAGAAAAATTAGCTGAATGTCCCAAGGTCACACAGCTGTGAGTTCCAGACATCTAATACAAAATATTCAAGTTTATCTTCATGATATCAACTACCAAGAAATGCTGGAGTTAGTGGAACTGAGAACTTGGGTGGAGGATTTGTCTTAGAAAACGGAGGCAGGGAAAGAAGATTCTTTCTGTAGCTGAGATGATGATATTGAAGCAGTTGTCACTAACAGAAGACAAAAAAAGAAAGTGATTTTTGTTTAATATTTACTGTGATCAGACTTTAAAATAGGTTATTTATCTATATTTCATTTAATATGCTCAATAATTCTATGAGACAGATATTATCATCCTTATTTTGCAAGTCAGGAAACTGTGGCTGAGAGTGTTTATCTTGACCAAGGTCACAAAGGTACTACACAGCAGAGGGGATAAAAAAGGAAATTAGTTGACTAAATGATGCTATCTCTATTTTGTTGATGATCATTAATTTTTTATGAAGTAGGAATTAAGGTCAGGTAAGTGATAATAATCTAGCAAAGGCTGCAGTTATAAGCTAACTTGTGTTTTCCCAAATGTATATGTTAAAGTACCTCACAATGTGACTGCATTTGGAGAGAGAATCTTTTAAATGGTAATAAGGTTAAAATGAGATAATAAAGATAGGTCTTAATTCAATATGACTGGTGTCCTTGTAAGAAGAGGCAATTAGGACACAGAAATGTATTTGTGCAGAGGGAAGACCATGTAAAGACACAGGGAGAGGACAACCATGTACAAGCCCAAGAAGAGAGGCCTCCGAAGAAACTCGCTCTGCAAACACCGAGTTCTGGATTTCTAGGCTCCAGGACTATGAAAAAATGAAATAAAATTGTGTTATGTAAGTCACTCAATCTGTGGAATATTTTATGGCTGCTCTATCAAGCTAATATAAATTTTGATATTGGAAAGTGGGGTGCTACTCTAATAATAAATAAAAATATGGATTTGGCTTTGGAATAACATAATGGATAGAGGCAAGAAGAGTTTGTAAGTGCATGTTAGAAAAAGCCTAGATTGCTCTGAAGACGTGAGAATAATATGAATGTTAAAGGTGATTCCTGCAAAGACTCAGAAAGAAAAGAGGAGAGGTATAGAGAAAGCTTTTATTGTGTTAGAGAATACATATATCATCATGAAAATAATGGTTATGTGAACATTAAAGGTGCCTCTCATGAGGTCTCAGATGAAAATGTGTAACATGTTACTGGAAACTGGAGGAAAGGTGATCCTCGTTATACAGTGGCAAAGATCTTGGCCAAATTGTGTTCTAGTGTTTTGTGGAAAGTAGAACTTATAAGCTATAAATTCGAAATTTGGCTGAGGAGATTTCTAAGCAAATGTTTAAGATGCAATCAGGTTTCTCCTTTCTGCTTATGGTAAAATGTGAGAGAAGAGACATCAACTGAAGAATTTTTAAAAAATAAATGTTTATATTATTCAAAATTATTTTATTGTGTATATTTAAGGTACACAACATAATGTTAATGGATTTATAGAGAGAGTAAAAAGGTTACTATGGTGAATCAAATAAACTCACCAAGCAACTCACCAAAATACTCATTTATTGTATGTGTTTTCATGGCTAGAGCAGCTAAAATCTTCTCATTTAGAAGGAACTCAAAATACATTATGATTTTATTATCTATAGTTCTCATGTTACACATTAGACCTCTATATTTTTTTCATTCTACATATATGCTACTTTATATCTTCTGACCTGCATTCCCCAGTTCCCTTTCCCTTGCCCCTAGTAACCACTGTTCTCTATCTGTGTATATTTGATTTTATTTTAGGCTCCACATATAAGTGAGGTAATGCAATATTTTTGTGTCTGGTTTATTTCACTTAGGATAATGTCCTCCAGTCTCATCCAAGTCATGGCAAATGGTAAGATTTCATTCCTTTTTAGGACTGAATAATATTTCATTACATATATATATATATATATTTTTTTTATTTGTGTATATATTTCATTTGTATATATATTTCATTTGTATATATATTTCATTCATATATATTTATATGAATTGTTAAGCACACACAAAAAATAACAGAATGTGAAGATTTCCAGAGTTGTCAGCCTATCCAATACTTCAAAAAATGAGAAAGCATGTTGTGGAGAAAACAACAAGGTTGTGGCTAAACAATCATTTGCTAAAAAGATTTATGAGTGTGTCTCGTGGGTCCAATCAACTATCTCAGCAGAAGCCAAAATGTGATTATCCAAAAAGATCTGTTGGAGGATCCTTCTGACTGAGAGCGTGGACCCTAGTGAATTGCATGGGAGCTCAACAATGTTTTTGAGAATTTTATACCAGCACAAATGCTGCCAACTTGGACTGAACAGAACAGAGATGGGAGTAAATGAAGGAAGGTTGTTGGATTTCTGTGATTCTACAAGATCGTCAGTAGAGATATCCAACTGTGAAGATAAATTATCTTTCAAGAAAAGGGAAAGATAATCTTGAAGGTAGTTCAGAGGTTGGCATGACTGGCACAGAGAGCACAGATTCAGGGGATGGGGATGTTGCCATGGTGAACCTGGAAGGCAGGGCCACACAGGTGGGCCTAGAGAACAGAGCATCAAGCCTAAGAGGATTATTCTTGAACCTTAAAACCTAATGGAATTTTCCCTGATAGGTTTTGGACTTGCTTGAGGCCCATGATCCCATTGTTATTTACAATTTCACGCTGTTGGAATGACAATAATTATTCTATAACTGTCTCACAATTGCATTTTGAACACTGATAGTTTGTCTTGTTTCATGGGTTCACAGATAGAGAGAAATTTTCCCTCAGAATAAATCATACTTAACGTCTCACCCATTCCTGATTTAGATATTTAGATGAGATTTTGGTCTTACATTTATTCTGAAATGGACTAAGACTTTTGTTTTGGGCTATTTTGAAGGGGTGCATATATTTTACATGTGAGATGAACATTCGTTTGGTGGGGCAGAAGGTAGAGTATTATGGGCTGAATTGTGTCCTCCCAAATTCATAAGCTGAAGTCCTGAATTCCAGTAACTCAGAATGTGTCTGCATTTGAAGAGAGAATATTTAAAGAAATAATTAAGTTAAAATGTAGTCACTATGGTGGACCGTAATCCAGTGTGACTGGTGTCCTTGGAAAAAGAGGAAATTAAGACACAGACATGACTGTGTACAGAGAGAAGACCATGCAAAGACACAGGGAGAAGATGGATACTTCAAGCCAAGAAGAAAGGTCTCAGACAAAGCCCAACCTTGCCAACACCAGCACTCAGATTTCTAGGCCACAAGACTGTGAAAAAGTAAATTTCTGTGTTTTAAGTTGTATAGTTGATGGTACTTTCCTATGGCAGCCCTACCCCACTAATACACTTGTCTAGAGTAACACTCAGGAAAAGTCATATGACATGAGATGTATAGTTGTTACTGTTATATATTTATTTTAATAAAAATTTTATTACAAAATTTGTGCGTGTATATATATATAGATAGATAGGTCTTTTCAAAAATGTGAACATCACAGAAGAGAATTGCGCCTAAATACAGTGACTCTATCTCCTACCACTCAAAACAAACATTAACATTTTAATATTTTTTCCAGTTGTTGCAATATAATTTTTTACTTATATAAACTGTTTATCGTAGTTTACCCATAACATTTTTAAAGTTAATTTTCTTTTTATTCAAGTGTTTAATGTCTTTTTAAAGCTTTATTTAGGTATAATGAGTATACAGCAAACACTTCATAATTAATTTACACACTTTGGACATATGTATACATTCAAGTTAGTTACCATCACCTCCATCAAGGTGATAAACATATACATCAATTCCTAAAGTTTCCTTGTGTCCCTTTGTTGTTGTTGTTTCTGATAAGAATACTTAGCATAAGATCTATCCTCTTAAATTTTTAAGTGTGCAATACCTTATCTTTAACTATATGCACAAACACATAACATTTTTAATTTAGCATTTTCCCATGCTACCAAAAACTTTCCATGATTGTACTTTTAATGGCCTTATGCTATTTCATCAGATTTGTCTATTTTTACATACTTAAAATACTTGCATTTTTACTACTGTGAATGATGTTTCAGGAAGCATCTATATGAATTAACAGTTTCTTAAATCTGATTTTTTCCTTAACTAGATTTCTCATGGTAGGAATATTAGATGATAGTTCCAGGAAAGTAGTTCTAACATATACTGGGTATATAACGATGCTGCAAATATGGTCAATATGTTACAAGAAGGTAAAGAATATGGATTGGGATGTATTGGACACCTAATATGTACCAAATTCTACACAAGGAACTTTAATACATTTTTCTCATTATTAATGTAAGCCTATGAGTCCTCTTATATGTATCTTAAAAATGCAACTGAGGCTCAGAAAGCATAAATAACTTTGTAAAGATCACATAGCTAGTAAGTGACGGAGTAGTAGGCTATCAGAAGGCATGGCTTCATTGAACATAAGGAAGGACTATTTTATCATGGCTGTACAGATCTTTTTATTTGCTTGTTTGCTTTTTTTTCTTACCAGAAAAATTTCTATCATAGGTACTATATCATTGTTATTTGACTATATCCAGTATATAGAAAACTATAATTTCCAGTATGTTCTGCTTTTATGACCCTCATCTCCATGTTGCATACCAGGAATTGTTATTTCCAATACGATAGAGAGAGACAGTCCACCTTTGGGCTTATGAGAGTGAGGCAGTACCGGTTGCTTTAGGACCTGTCAGAGTAGATGGCTACCATAAACCTATGAGCAGGTGATATAGAAGGGGCCAAGTTTCTTCATCGATACACTCAGGCTCCCTGTCTAACTACGCCATTGTATTAGTGAGTGTTCCTCCCCATGTCCTGGCAAGTGACCGAGTCGTTTCACATCTGTGGTTTTCACTGCTTTTCTTTTGTATTTTTTTGTGCTTTTATTGAGTACTTGAATGGAACTTGGGATATGACAAATCAGGCCGATAACCTGATTATCATGAATAGTCTTAAACAGAAATCTAATTTATAAATACTAAAAGTTTCCTTCTTTTAAAATGTGTGGTTGTCATAGTGCTTACCTATTCACTCAACTTAGTCAAAAAAGAAAATTTGTAGCCATTTTTGCGTCCAAGGCATATCAATAGCTGGGACACCATAGTTACACCTGGCTTCGGAACAGGGTATATGTGCATGTTTATAGTTATCTAATAGTAATACCCTGTACTCTGGTGTCTTTATGCATTTCTAAAGGTGACATTGCTTTAACGATGTGCATGGCAAAAGCCACACTGAAGCAAGCTAATAATATCTGAGCTCTGACAAGGATAAGCCTAGTCTTATATATAAAAGTATAAGTCAAGAATGCCTACATTAAAGAAATATAGGGGTGTTGTGGCATATGTAGGAATTTTGTGGTTATTTTAATAGCATCTTATGTCATATTCTTATTTCAACATTTCCCAATCTTACCATGGAACAATGTTGCTTGATGTTAGGGCTCTATTTTTCTATACAGATTTCTGAAATAAGTATTTTCTATACAGATTTCTGAATTAAGTATTGTAAAATACTTCCTATCTACACATAAATTGTACATACTTTCTGGAATAGCTGCTCATTTGTCTATTCATACCATGTGTTTCTGAAATTATCTGTAAATACAAGATTTATATGTACAAACACATTAAAATGAGAATATTTAAATACAAGAGATTTCTGGGTTTGGAGCGTTTTCTTGAACAGGGAGGTAATTGGTACATATTTAAGTTAAGTTGCTTTATTTTTATTGTAACTACTAGAAGTTTTAATCAAAATTGAACAGTAATTTAAGCACTTGGAGACAAAGTACACTTAAATCTTCAACTCATTTTAATGTCTATAGTTATGTCAATCAATGGCTCTGAAATCAGTTTGGTCCTTGATTGCCAGAAACTGCACAAACAAAATGGAAACTCTTAATGATTCGTACTATGTGTAATGCATACTGACTGAGGATGGCAACAAGGAAGCTGAAGAAGAGAAATAGTTTGATCTGAACATCATACTTAAAGAAATTCAGAGAAATTTTATTCTCTTGTTACTGCAGAAAGCGATGTAAGCCACTTTAACTGTTTCTATGCAACAGAACTACTACTACTACTACTACAAAAAAAAAAAAAAAACAGATTAGTTGGGTGTAGGATAACATCATCAGAAAATGCTCAGGGAATCATTATCTACTGACAGGTCAATGCGTGAATGGTAGGCTGTGAACCAGAACACAGGGAGCAAAATCATACAGATATCGTTGATTCCTGAAGTAAAAGTTTTATTTCTTAGTGGGTACACACACTTCTACAGTTCATGTGGAAAAACTACCAAAAATAGTTAGAAGATGGTGTAGATTTTATGATCAGTGTCAGAGATCATGTGTTAACACAGTTGAAGTAAAATCGCATGCCGGGCTTACAGGATATTTCTTTAAGAAAGTAGTAAGCGATTTTTAAATGGAATTTAAAAACTGGGATGCCTTGAAAAGGAGCTTACTTATATGCCAAATGAACTTTATTATTTTAGTCTAGTTGTGGGTAAGGGAAAAAAGAAAAAAAAAAGTAGAGGGAGGGAAAGGATGCGTGTTTTTCACCAAATAGAAATTACGTAGCTTTTTAAAAAAGTCCAAATTTTAGCCATGGTTGCTGAATATAAGCTTAAGTTAGACACCTGCCATATTATACTTCTTATCAGAAAAGTTGACAATTAATATATCTTTTTAGAGTTGGTCATGGATAACAATGATATTGTGTTCTTTACTGTTATAATCATAATTAAAATTATAAACTATTATTTTTAAAAATTAAGCAGTAAGTCACTATCATTGTACAAAAGTTGAAATTACTGTTAAGTTCAGCTTAAAGTTTCTTCCTTACATATTTTAAATTTGGCCTGAAGGTTCCTCCATACACAGTGAACCGTAACCTAGCTGGATGTATAAACAGACTATAAGGTACTCCTGTAGCAATCACCACGTTTGGGCAAATCACACGGAGCCAATTATTTAAACAGTATTCAAATGAGGCAAACACTAAGCTGTAACCAACCCAGCTGTTTCTGTATCAGCCTTCTATTTTCTGTATGTTATTTTCTTTTTCTTTGTCCATAAATCCCCTCTTACCATGCGGCAGTGCCAGAGTTGCTCTAATCCTATACTGGTTTGAGGCTTTCCTGTTTTGCAATTCATTCTTTGCTCAAACTCTGCTAACTTTAATTTGTCTAAAGCTTTTCTTTGAATGGTATATAGATACATCTGAAGTATTAAAAAAATGAAAGTTCTAGTCGCCCAGGTCATCCTTGAAGGTGAATGAAAATTAAAAGTTTGGTTTGGATCCTTTCAGACTTTTTGTGCTTATATAAATACATATGAACATGCACTTAGTGTATATGATTCAATTAACATCTGGTTTGTGGGTAGTGTGTTCACTTGTTCACGTATTACTGGACTTTTAAGTAGACTCTTCACATTGTTGCTTCACAAACAAGGCTGGAATGAACACCCTTATACATACATCCTTTTTCACTATTGAAAGAATAGAGAGACATAGAATATAATTGCTGTGTCAAAGGGAATATGTATTTTAAGATTAAAATTTCTCAATTTATTTCAAATATGTATATTCCACTAAGAGTGTTTGAGTGTATTCTTTATTCTACACTCTCTCCAAAAAGGAATGTACCTGTTTTGTTTTTCTTTTTCATTCTTACAGAATAAAATAATATTTCTTTTTTTTTGAGACGGAGTTTTGCTGTTGTTGCCCAGGCTGGAGTGCAATGGCACTATCTCGGCTCACCGCAACCTCCGCCTCCTGGGTTCAAGCAATTCTCCGGCCTCAGACTCCCGAGTAGCTGGGACTACAGGCATGCACCATCATGCCCAGCTAATTTTTGTATTTTTAGTAGAGACGAGGTTTCACCTTGTTGACCAGGATGGTCTCGATCTCTTGACCTCGTGATCCACCCGCCTCGGCCTCCCAAAGTGCTGGGATTACAGGCTTGAGCCACCACGCCCGGCCTATAAAATAATATTTCAATCAACTTTCAAATATTTTATATAAACTATATTGTTGCTTTAAGTCTAAACTCCCATCTTTTAAAAATCTTCATTTATTGAATTACGAATTTCCCTGAATCTTTAACTTTTCCCCTGAGCACACTTAAAAACTAATAATAATGTCTGATTAGCAATGTTCCATAGTTCTTCTTGCTTTAGTCTAATTTCTTTAAGTTAAAAAAATATTCAAAATCACACATGAATCTAAAGATCTATCATTTAGCTGTCATCTCCCATAAGAATTTGATCTATCGAGTTAAGAGGTAAAAGTAATCACTTTTACCTCTCAGCTCACTCTTTTCTTCAGCCTTAATATATTGTCAATTTTTTTTAATTAAAAAATAACCCTCTTGTAGAATGTAACATCAGTTAATGGCAGAGTGGGCAGCTCTAAAGTACTTTCTCTCCACAGGAAAAAAAAAACAAGCAGAAATTGTAAAAATCAAGTTTACCAGAACTCTTGAAAACAATCAAAGGTTTACCACAACACAGTGAATGCTGAATCAAGAAAAAAGAAACTTAAAATAGTAAGAAAGCTTTATGCCAATTTTACTTTCCCTTGCCCTACTCTGTCCACATCTCATAGGTAGTCTTAAGACAGCAGCCCACACTCCCAATGAATAACCCTGGTCCCTGATAACAGATAAAGTAGGAAATAACTTAACTACAACGTATCATGTTTGTATAGCTCCCATTTAACAAGTTTTGGAGCTATCCTGAAAGACTGAGGAAAACCTCTGGCTGACACCATATCTATAGTGAAAAGCTGAAATATTTTCTCTTAATATTAGGAATAAGACAAAGCTGCCTATTTAACCACTGCTATTCAACATTGTATTGGAAGTTCTAGCCCAAGAATTATGAAAGAAAAAATAATAATAAAAGGCGTTCTAACTGAAGAGGAAGAAGTAAAATTCTTTCTGCACATGACATAATGCTATATGTAGAAAACCAAAAGGAATCCACAAGAAAGCTATTACTGCTAAAAAACAAATTTAGCAAAGTTGTAGGGTACAAGATTAATGCACAAAAATGAGTTGTATTTCTATACACCAGAAATAAGCCACCCATGAAACAAATTAAGAAAATTATATTTATAATCGCATAAAAACAAATAAAATACTAATACCTTTAAACAAGAAGGTGAAAGACTTGATTACAGAAAAAATACAACATTGCTGAAGGAAATCAAAGAAGATGTAGTTACATGAGAGACATCCCATGCTCATGGACTTTATATTAGCAAGAGGCCAATACTACTCAAATAAATCTACAGATTCAATGCAATCCTTACTAAAATTCAATTTTTTAAAATTTAAAATGGAATAACTGATTCCCAAATTAATAGGGGATAGTTTGGGTATGCAAACAGCCAAAATAATCTTGCAAAAAAAGAATAAAGTTGGAGAACTTACACTTGCTAACATTTCCTCTGCCATCCTACTGTCTGTCTCCCCCTTTGTCTTTGGGTTTTCCTAGAGAATGATTAAATAAGATTTTGGACATGTGATTCTTTCAGTTCTAATCCTCTTAGTTATAATAGAGGAACCCTACTGATGTGGTGGTAAGGTGGGGAGGAGAAATATTATATAATCCTATAATAATGTCTCTGTCTTTTAGTTAGCCTTGGTGCTGAGGGTTTATCAATTGTTTCTTACGTTCTGCCCTCTCCACAAGGTAAAACATGAAGGCTAGGAGTGACTGGAGTTTCTGATGGATGTGCGGACACCGTGTACTGATTACCATGTTCTGATTTAGCTTAGAAGATGACTGGAGCCGGGTAATTTTTTCCTGTAGTTTGCTCATGCTCTGGATAAACTCAATGTGGTTAGATTCCGGTTAAATAGTTTTCCTTGAGGGCATTTTGTTGTTGTTGTTAAGGAGAACAGAATGCTCTAGGCATATTTTTAAAAGGCAATTTTTCTTTCTCCCTGCTGGCAAAAGGGAATTTTTCTTCATTGTTCACTCTACCCAGACCTGGTGGGGATCCTAGAGGTAAAATTCAGGAAGGTGTAGGAGCTACCACTAAAACTGGGACTCTGCAATTTTAAAATCTCAAATGTGTCAAGACTCAGCCTCCAGCAATTTGTCAATTACATTTTAAGTGTTTATACTCTGGTTTCAGTGGTAGGCTTCTACTTCTGAGTCTCTGCTCTGGTAATCTGTGATATTTTGTATTCACCTATATTTCCAATTCTATAGCACTGATTTGCCTGGTGACCTAAATTCTCTAATGCATCAAAGAAGAGTTACTGACTTTCAGTTTATTCAAGTTTTTTTCTTCATGATGATGAGCCCAGTATACATTACCTATTCAATGCTATCCCTCCCCTTACCAACCCCAACAGGCTCCAGTATGTGTTGTTCCCCTCCCTGTGTCCATGTGTTCTCATTGTTCAGCTCCCACTTGTAAGTGAAAACATGAGGTGTTTGTTTTTCTACTCCTGTTAGTTTGCTGGGGATAATGGCTTCCAGCTCCATCCATGACCCGCAGAGAATATGATCACATTCCTTTTTATGGCTGCATTGTATTCCATGGTATATATATAAGACAATTTCTTTATCCATTTTACCATATTTTTGCTGTTGTGAATAGTGCTGCAATGAACATATGCATGCATGTATCTTTACAACAGAATGATTTGTATTCATTTGGGTATATGCTCTGTAGTGGGATTGCTGGGTCAAATGGTATTTCTGGTTCTAGGTCTTTGAGGAATTGTCACACCGTCTTTCACAATGTTTGACCAAATTTACATTCCCACCAACAGTGTAAAAGCATTTCTATTTCTCCACAGCTTCACCAGCATCTTTTGTTTCTTGACTTTTCAATAATCACCATTCTGGCTGGTATGAGATGGTACCTCACTGTGGTTTTGATTTGCGTTTCTGTAATGGTCAGTGATGTTGAGCTTTTTTCACGTTTGTTGGTCTCATGAGTGTCTTCTTTAGAGAAGTGTCTGTTCATGTCCTTTGACCACTTTTTAATGGGGCCATTTGTTTTTTCTTGTAAATTTGTTTAAGTTCCTTGCTGAACAATATTAATCACTTCAGTTAACAGTGAATATTTTTGTAAGATCATTAGCTTCAATATGAATTAAGGGACATTGATAATTCATTTGACCAGAAGCATTTTTCATCCTATCTCTAGCTTGCTAGGATGTCCATGTTAGTCATTTCTATAAGCAAAGTCACTGGAAATATTTTTAAGACAACATTCTATTATCATTACTTTATCAAATTAGATATTCAACCAACCCATTTCTGAAGGGACATGAGATGAGGTAAGTTTTTAAGAGTGAGAAAAGGGACAGAAAATGGAAATATTCAAAACAAGGACAGGCTTATGGGATTCTGTCATCAGGAGAAAGCATGAGGATCCTGGATAGCCAGACATGGGGGTACATAATGAAACTTAGAAAAACAGTTGCCAACTTTGTATTTTTCTGATATTGGCTGCATTTTTTATATCATCTATTTTTTCAGTAACGCATTACTCAAGTTATCTTTTATACCTGGCTTTACTTGATTTTCAAAACTGTATATTTCCCCCTTCATCTCCATAACCCAGGTCACACACAGCCTTATGTTTAATTACGTATATTTTCTCTCCCCATTCTAGATTGTAAGCTATTTCAAGAGCAATCAGGTGATTGACTCTAGGCTGAAAGTGGCTAAAACGTGCTCTGGAGCTGAGTTGCATCATAACCAACTGAGGAACTCCTTATTCATAGATTCCTGGGCTTATCCCAGATCACCCATGTATAGCTAGAATTTTTTATGCTAACATAACCTTGGCACATGATTACATGGGGACAACAACAGAAAATTAGCTTTAATAACAAGATGTATAGTTAACTTTTAGTCACACTAAAATTTCAGAAGCCCTTATCTGGAGAAACTGGCTGGGAAATGCTTGCTGATCAATAAAAATGATACATTTTTGCAGCAACTTCTTTAATTTCTGCGGCCAGTAATCTTTTTCTTTTTAGCTTTGAGCAAAGAGTAAGTGAAGTTTGTCTTGAAACCCTGTTCTTTCCTCTCTTTTTATATCCCTGGCATTTCTGCCCAAATACCGTTGATTACGGACCCCAATTTTTTTTTTCTCAAACTGATCTAGTGATCAACTGATATCTATGTTGTTAATTGACACATTTTAATTTTATTTATTTATTTTCAGAGACCAAGTATTCCTTTGTCATCTAGGCTAGAGTTCAGTGGCAAGATCATATATTGTTGCCGCCTTGAACTTCTGGGCTCAAGGGGTTCTCCCATCTCAGCTTCCAGAGTAGCTGGGGCTACTGAAGTGTTCCACAGTGTCTTGATAATTTTTAATACATTTTATATAGTGACAGGGGCTTGCTATCTTGCCCTGCTAATCTTGCACTTCTGGGATCAATTGATATTCCCACCTCAGCTTCCCAAAGCATTTGGATTATACATGTGAGAATTACTGCTCTTGGCCTACTTTTCAATTTCAAAAGGCTTAATTTTTATGGACAATAAGCCTTTAAATCCAAACAGGATAATTCTATAAATGAGAAATTATAGATTTTATGATAGGCAATGAGAGAAATATTAGGGTGGTAGGGGCTCTTTCTGGCACATCTCTGTTTGGTCATCACACTGTTTAGATATATATTCAGCCTATTCCCAAATGTAGCCCTGCTCATTTTTTGCAGCCACTTCTGCACAATATGCCTTATAAATTAGAAGAGGTGACAGGCATTTTTTAAAAAAGAAGATTTGGGAGCTCTAAATATGCTGGACTGTATGATTCATGAGTTTCCCTCAAATTCAGTGATTAAAAATATTCTATATTTTTTTTTTCAGATGTTTTCCTCGTGGGCTCAGAAATTTCAAGTACAATTGAGAAGAACAGAAAAGGCAAAAGGGTTTCACATATCTCAAATTCTAGATTTGCATACCTGCACAAACATAAAACTAACAAGACAAATGAAAGAGGCATCAAACAGACTATTTTGAAGGCTATTTCAGCAATATATTATGGTAAGGATCTATAGCAGTACAAGGTAATTCAGATAAATTTAAGACTATTCAGATGCCGATAAACATAAAATTATCAATTCAGTAGAGATCCATTTCACTTTATTTAGTAATGTTAACCGGTACTCCTAAACCTAAAATATAACCTTTTCAGTTCTCTTTGCAAATGTTATTCTTTGCTGATAGCATTAAAACCATTTTAATAGGGCTATTACTTAGGGTGTTAAAAATTCCTCAGAAGGAATTTCTGTTAAGTTATACTATCTTTATTATTTAATTTTTTTTCAACCAAACTTCTTTTATTAATGTATTGCAGAGACTGGAAGGATTAGAGATGGGAATAATACATTAAAACCTTTATTTGGAGTTTACATGTGAAAACCAACTCAAAGCTATGGGTCTTTATTTCATGAATGATTGAATCATTGTTATATTAATTTAATAATTAAGATATTCATTTAACTTAGCTTACTTCATCTTCTTACTTACCGTACATTAACCCAGGAAAGTACAAATAACATGAACTCTTAGTAAGATGGTAAGCTGGTAGTAGGTAATTAAAACTTCTAAGATATCAATTTAGTTTCTTCACTAGAAATGCATTTTTTGCTCAGATATTTGGCACCCAAACATTTCAACATAAACACATAGACTCACAACCATATGTAATACATGTATTGCTTACCTCAGTCAAATGTGGTGTAGGGTTAAATCCACAGAGATTACACACTTGATTCTTGCATTCACTGCAAGTATTGAAGTTAGGAGGATCTGTAGAACCTATGTTGAGTTCAGTTTTGCAGAGAGAACAGGTTGATTCTGGTTTGGGAGATATCTCCAGTTTTGTGGGAAGGACAGCCTTTTGAGGCTCAGCTGTTAAAGATTTGCTATCCTTAACAGGTGATGGCTTTTTATCTGTTTCTGTTCGTTTTACTGTTGGAGCTTGTTCAGCTTTGGGCTCTAATTTTTCAGCTGCTGGGGCTTTTGTTTCCTTTTTCACAGGTATATTCTTTGCAGGTGCTGGTGGTGCTTGACCTGTGGATTTGGGTGGCCCTTGCGAAGTAGGTGGCTGTGAAGGGACAGGGGCTTGTTTCGTTGGTGCCCCTGGTCCACTTTGTGAATGAGGTCCAGATTGGCCTGCAGTAGAAATTAAATTTGATGCCTGGCTGAAGATTGATGCTCCAAACCCAAAGAGTTTCCCAGTCATGGTCTCTTGAGGAGTTGTAGGCTATGATTTGGGGGCATCAGCAATACTTCCCAGATTCAAACTGAAATGTCTTGATTGCTCCTGAGGCTTTGGGGGATGTTGAGGTGTGGGGACAGTTTGGCCAGCGGTTGGTCGCGGGCCCCGGGGGGGTGTTGGTGACCCTTTTGGCATTGGCTTGGCATCTGGTTTAGGAGTTATTTTGGTTTGTGCTTTCTTGGGTTCTTCCTTCTTTTGAACTGGGTCAACTTGTTTTTGACCTTTGCTCTCTGAACTAGGCCTAGGATGTGAAATAATTTTTGAATCTGATGCAGGTCGAGTTATGGCTTTAGAGTCAACTGGGGTGACTTTTTCCCCTGTTTGTGGAAAACTTTGTGAGGGTTTGGCAGAGTCTGTTTTTAGAGGAGGAGTTGTTTTCTCTTCAGCTTGTGACTGTACTTTGGAGCTTGGAATATCAGGTTTTGCTGTTGCTGATGATGAAGATACAAGGTCTGTGGATGGCTTTACCATCTTGGGCTGCTTTGGTTTATCATCAGCGACAGAGGCCTTGTCCTGCTCAGATGGGACAGAAGGTTCTTCGGGAGAGGCTGGCTTAGGCGAAGAATCTGCCTCAGGAGGCTGCTTGGCCTTGGCTGAAGGAAAGCCATGAAGGGTTGGCTGTTTCACTAGTGGTGGTGGCTTTTTAGGCTCAGGTGCCTTGGAGACATCCTGTTTTGGGGCAGCATCCTTCTTTGGGGATGTCTGCTGTGACTGTGGGGATGATTTGCTCACTGCTGATGTCGGAGTAACAGGTGCAGTCTTCGGTTTGGGATGGGGTGATGATGGAGCTGGAGCCAGATCCCCGCCTAGAGCTCTTTTCATCTGACAGTTCAAACAGAGCCACTCTTTTACAAACTCCGTTAAATGAGGATTGGGATTAAATCCAAAGAGGCTACAGACAGTGGTTTGACACTCACTGCATTTGTTAAAATTGGCCTTTTCTGGAACATGCAACAGAAGTTCAGTGGTATTGCAAAGAGGACAGATGGTTTTAGGGAGGCCTTGTGATGGAGGCTGTTTGGCAGATGGAGACATTGTTGGTGGCGGCAGAGGTTTTGCAGATCCTGTTTGGCTTACTGGTTTTGTAGATTGCTGAGCCGAGGGCTTTGCTGGGCTCGGTTGTTGAGCTGAGGGTTTAGCTGAGCCAGGCTGTTGAGATGGGAGTTTTGCTGAGCCAGGCTGTTGAGGCAGGGGCTTTGCTGAGCCAGGCTGTTGAGGTGGGGGCTTTCCTGGGCCAGGAAGTTGTGAAGGAGGCTTTGTTGGGCCAGTCTGCTGGGCAGAAGGCTTTGCTGGTCCTGCCTGTTGAGCTGGCGTCTTTCCTGGCCCAGGCTGCTGTACTGGAGTCTTTGCAGGCCCAGGTGCCTTAGCTGGAGACTGTAGCCCAGGTTGTTGAGCTACAGGTTTTGGTGTCCCCACCTGCTGGGTTGGAGGCTTTGCTGGCCCTGGCTGCTGAGCTGGAGTCTTTCCAACTCCAGGAGGCTGAGCTAGAGCCTTTGGCCCAGGTTGCTCCAATGAAGGCTTCTCTGACCTAGTCTGCTGAGCTGGAGGTTTAGAAGGACCAAGGGGCTGAGCCGGAGGCTTTGTTGTTCATGGTGGCTGGACTGGGGGTTTCACTGTCCCTGGTTGTTGAGCCAGTGGCTTTGTTAGCCCTGGAGGCTGAGCTGGAGGCTTTGCAGGCCCAGGCTGTGATTTTTCAGGCCCAGGCTGCTGTGCTGGAGGTTTTCTAGGACTTGGTTGCTGAATAGGTGGTTTGGATGGGCTTTGCAGTGAGGGTTTAACTGATTCTCCCCTTACTATGTCTGCCTGTTTAGTCTGAGGCCTGGATGCATCTCGTTGAAGTGACAATTTTGCCTGGTCTGTCTGAGGAGTCTGGGCAGGACCCTGAATTGGCTTTCCTGTACCTTGAGGTTGTGATTTAATTTTTTTGTGGTTGCTGATAAGATACCGATTTGGGAGGGCCATCCTGCTGAAGTGGATCCTTACCAGGTCCTTGCTGCTTAGGAACTGGCTTGGGTGACTGTTGTTGTGAAGGGGGTTTTGTGATTCCCTCAGGTTTTCCTTGCTCCTTCTGAACTACATTTTGTTTCTTGGTGGTTTCTTCCTGGGATGTCTCAGAGTCTGATATCAAATCAAAAGAGTTGAATTTATTTACAACAGAGGAGACAGCACTTAAAGGGTTAACCTCTGAGAGGAAGCCAGGCATCATACTAGACTTGTGCTCTTCCTTAAAATCAGTTCTGGACTTTGATTCTTTCAAGCTAATGGTGGAAGGACTCCTCCCAGGCAATTTCTGTCTGACCTGAAAGTATCTGTAGTTCTACTTTTACTGAGACCAGGCTGAGCTGGACGCCCAGGGTCTGGGGGTCTTCCTGATTGCTTTGGAGAATGACTACTATCCAACTCTTGCCTTTGACATGACAGCGGCGTTCTGTCTCCTCTCCTCTTTGCTCAGCTGGCTCAAATCTGCCTCCATGCCGGCCGGGATCACTGTGTGCGAGGGACTCCCCGCCCCTCTAGCCCCTCCTCCGGCCGGTGCGGCCGCCGCCAGCCCTTCGGAGACCCCTTCCCCTTCCAAGCTCGCCTCGCTGCCCATGGCTCTGGGAGACGTGGAGCCGCCGCGCTCCCTCCTCGCGCCGCTTCCCAGTCGGGAAGCCCGCGGCCAGCGGAGGAGTCAGAGCCGGGGTCCGCCTCGGGGCGTGCAGGCGGCCGCGTCCCTGGGCTCCGGACCGGGCACTGCTGCCCGTGGAACGACAAGCGGAGGGTTAGTCCCGCTCGCAGGTGACGCCCGCTGCCGGTGCCTCCTCCATGTTTGACAGTGCCAGGCAACCTTTGCAGGAGACGTCTCCCGGACGCTGCCTCGGCTATTATTTAATTTTAAACCCTGAATATTTTCTCCCTCCACCCTGTTACATTGCAGAATTTCTCTCTCTTCCTTCCTTTTCTCTTTCTTTCTCTCTTTCTTTCTCTCACTCTTTCTTTCTTTCTCTCTCTCTCTCTTTCTTTCTTTCTTTCATGATCTTCAGTTCTTTAGCATATTGACGTTTGCCTTTAGGCTTGTCTCTTTAGAATTACAGAATAGCTGCTGCAGTTGGAAATATCACATTGTCCTCATTACCATTCTTAAGAAGGAGAATGGCTTTCTCAAAAGCTAACTGGGTGGAATTTTCTTTGTGGTTCATTGGCCATGACTTTGCCAATGAATATCAAAAGAAGATAAAAGTACTGTGATTTTCTTAAACTTACCAATATTCATCTCCTGGGATGTGGAGAAGGCACAGCCTCCTTCTTAAAGCACATGGCAGTCCAGAACCTGACCAAAATCAGGGCTATGTTACTAAGGAGTGTACAGGGTTGGGTAGGATAGAAAATGGCTGTTGTGAGAGAAAAATATCAGCAATAGAGAGTTTAAATAAGGTATATTGGAAAAAAGCCTCAAGTCTCTGCTTTTCAACAAATAGCTGTTTGACATTAAGTATTTTCCTCAGTTTTCTCTTCAGTAAATAAGAGAGTTTGACTAAATCAGTGGTATTAAGTGGTAACTGGCATAACAACTCATAGGGAAATAACCGAAGTACCTTGGAGAGTTTTTCAAAACGCATACCCAAATACTATTCCTTTTCAGAATCATGAATTCTGAGACCCTTCTACCAAAATAAAGATTTTTTTTTCTTTTTTTTGGCTGGGTGTGGTGGCTCATGCTTGTTATCCCAGCACTTCTGTTGTTTTTTAGCCTCCTTAAACCTAGAGGAAAAGGAAGTACTTGTGGAGGAAGGAGCTTAGACTTTAAAAGACTGGGTTTAAACCTAAGATCTAACATTTCATTAATGGAGTTACCTAAGGAAAGTCTTATTTTTTCTGTGTTGATTAGGATAACAACATTTTTACCTCATGGTGCTTTTATGGAGAATAGGTAAAATAATATATAGAAAAGCATTATAGATGTGCTGCTTGTCATAATTTTCATCTTAAAACCAAGAAAATCTATTATGTATTAGCAATAAGAGGACAACAGTACTTGAAATTGTACAGAATTTTTAAAATTGATATATTCGTACATATTTTAGTGGTACATGTGATAATTTTATATACAATGTGTAATGATCAAATCAAGATAATTGGACAACTTCAAATTGTAGCATAAGGCTATAGTGACCAAAACACCATAGTACTGGTATAAATGCAGATACATAGGCAAATGGAACAGAATAGAGAACCAAGAAATAAAGCTGTACACCCACAACCAACTGATATTTGAAGAGGTACACAAAAACATAAATTGGGGAAAGAACACTATTAAATAAGTGGTGCTGGAAAAATTGGATAACCACATGCAGAAGAATGAAACTGGATCTCTGTCTCTCACCATATACAAAAATTAACTCAAGATGGATTAACGACCTAAATCTAAGACCTGAAACCATAAATATTATAGAAGAAAACCTAGGAAAACTCTTCTGGACATTAGCCTAGGCAAAAAATTTACGACTAAGACCCAAAAGCAGATGCAACTAAAACAAAAATAAATAAATGAGACCAAGGAAACGAATTAAAGCTTCTGCACAGCAAAGAAAATAATCATCAGAATAAACAGACAAACTATAGAAAATATTTTATAAATTATACATCTGATTAAGGGCTAACATAAAGATTCTGTAAGGAGTGCAAACAAATAAGCAAGAACAAAACAAATAACTTCATTATAAAGAGGGCAAAGGGCATGAATAGACATTTCTCAAAAGAAGATATGCAAATGATCAATGAACGTATAAAAAAAAGATTAACATCACTATCATCATGGAAATGCAAATTAAAGCCACAATGAGATATTTTATCCCAGTCAGTATGGTCATTGTTAAAAATCCAGAAAACCAATAGATACTGGCATGGATGTGGTGAAAAAGAAATGCTTATACACTGCCATTGGGAATGTAAATTAGTATTCCCTCTATAGAAAACAGTAAGGAGATTTCTCAAAGAACTAAATGTAAATCTGCCATTCAGTTCAGCAATCCAATCACTGAGTACCTACTTAAAAGGGGAAGAAGTCATTATATCAAAAAGACACCTGCATGCATATGTTTATTGCAGCAAAATTTACAATTGCAAAGATACGGAATCAACCTAAGTGCCCATCAACCAATGAGTAGATAAAGAAAAATGTGTGTGTGTGTGTGTGTGTGTGTGTGTGTGTGTGTGTGTGCGCGCGCGCGCATACGTGTGTATGTGTATACTACAGGATACTACTCAACCATAGAAAAGAATGAAATAATGTATTTTGCAGCAACTTGGAAGGAGCCAGAGGCCATTATTCTAAGTGAAATAACTCAGGCATTGAAAACAAAATAACACATGTTCTCACCTATAAGTGGGAGCTAAGCTACTAAGCTGTGGTACACAAAGGCATGCAGAGTGGTTGGTATAATGGACACTGAAGAATCAGAGGTGTGGAAGATGAGAGAGAGGTGAGGGATTATAGACTAACTATTGGGTGTGATATACACTACTTGGGTCATGGGTATACTAAAATCTTCTTTACCACTATACAATTCATCCGTGTAACCAAAACCCATTTGTACCTAAAGCTATTGAAATAAAAAATAAAATATAAAAAAGGAAAATAAAAGCACAGTTCAACATAAAACAATAAGTAAATCAAGTAAATAAAATCCTGATTCAACTTTGAACAAAAATCAGAATATTTAGGATGTCTATCACCCCAAACTTTTTTCTTTCCATAGGGAACATTACAATTCTCTTCTAGTTATTTTGAAATATACATTATTGTTAACTATAATTTCCTTACTGTACTATTAAATATTAGAATTTATTCCTTCCATCTAAATGTATTTTCGTACCCATTGACCAATTTCTCTTTATCCACCACTCCCCCATTCCCTTCCCCTCCTCTACTAACCACGATTCTACTCTTTACCTCCGTGACATTCACTTTTTTTAGCTCCCACATATGAGTGAAAACATGCAATATTTGTCTGTGTCTCGCTTATTACACTTAAAATAATGATTTCCAGCTTCATCCATGTTGTTGCAAATTAAAGTATTTTTTTTTATGGCTGAATAATATTTTATTATGAATATATACCATATTTCTATCTATTTATTTATTAATGAACACTTAGGTTGATTCCGTATCTTCGTTATTGTGAGTAGTGCTTCAATAAAAGAGAGTGCAAATATCTCTTCAATATGCTGATATAATTTCTTTTTGGATATATACCTATCTGTGAGATTGCTGGATCATACGGTAGTTCTGTTTTTGGTTTTATGAGGAAACTTCATATTGTTTTTTACAACAGCTGTGTTATTCTACATTTCCATTGACAGTGTACAAATACTCCCCCTTTTTTTGAATCCTCACCAGCGTTTGCTTTCTTTTGTCTTTTTGATAATAGCCATTTCAGTTGGGGTGAAATAACATTTCACTGTAGTTTTGACTTGAATTTTCCTGATGATTAGTGATGTTCAGCAATTTAAAAATACATCTGTTGTTCATTGGTACACCTTCTTTGGAGAAGTGTCTATTCTATTTATTTTCCCATTTTAAAGTTGGACTATTGTGGTTTTGTTATTGAGTTGGCTTGAGTTCCTTATATATTCTGGTTTTTGTCCCTTTTCAGATGGGTAGTTTTCAAATATTTTCTCCCATGTTGTTGTTTGTCACTTCACCTTGTTGATGTCTCATTTGCTGAGCAAAAGCGTTTTAGCTTTTAGCTCCATGTAATCTCTCTCATGTGTTCATTTTTGCTTTTACTGGATGAGCTTTTGAGGTATTATTCAACAAATCTTTGCCCAGTGTAATGTTCTGTTACCTTTCTCCAATGTTTTCTCTTAATACTTTCATAGTTTCCGGTATTACATTTAAGTCTTTAATCCATTTTGAGTTGATCTTTGTCTAAGGTAAAGGATGGGGGCATAATTTCATTCTGCTAAGTATGGATATCCAGTTTTCCCATCACCATTTACTAAAGAGACTGTCTTTCCCCAATGTGTGTCCCTAGCACCTTTATTGAAAATGAGTTGGGTGTAAATGTGTGGATTTAGTTCTGGGTTATTTATTCTGTTCTGTTGCTCTGTAAGTTTGTTTTTTTTGCCAGACATAAAGCCAACCCTTTTGGTTACTGATTTAATTTGTATAAAAAGTTCAAATTTTTAAGTAATATAATAATACATATTTGAATATTGATCCAGTTCCCAAATGATACAATTAAATGTTTTATTCAAAGAGATAAACTGTTATAGCTTTAAAACATTGGATTTAGAGTCAGATTGTCTAGGTTGATATCTTTGATTTCCCCCTTATTATCTAGGGGATTGTGGGCAAATAGCTTAATTTCTGTTTTCACAGGCTCTTTTTGAGAATTAAAAAAGTTAATAATTATAAAGGACTTTAGAACAATACATGGCATATTATGAGCATTCATCAAATGATAATATGTATTTGTCTATTACTTTATTTATATGAAAATGGCTGTAAGAATGTAGCTAAACAAAATATAAGAACAATACATTTTAAAGCATCCCGACATTCAAGGGAATAGTCAGTGTATTCATAGTTATAGATGAAAGATAAGAATTTATTCTTATTCAGTTGCTCAATTTAAAATATCCTAAGTGTAAATTGATAGTATGAACGTTTTGAATGAAAGTTTAAGAACACTAACAAAAGCGTTAGAAATATCCATACCATTGACCCAGAAATTTATTTAACTTAGGAAGTTATACTAAGGAAATTGTAAGACTTCTATGCTGCATGATGCAGTTTCGCCATTGCCATTATTGTCTTCTCTATCACTGCAGACTATGTCATGCTCAACTATCACTCTCAAATATGTAGTCCCTTACCTGCTGAAATGGAGTCTCCCAAATCCCTGGGAATTAAAGTTTCAATATCGTAACATGTTAACTTTATTGCTTCTGTCTTCTCTGGACCCCTGCAGGTTTCCAAGATCAAGAAAATCAAGCCATGGCAGAGTGATACTTGAGGTTCCTGACCCCAGTGCAGAGATCCACAGATGTACATTACTCGGCCTCCCCTGCTTTATCGGTTGGTGCTCTGTGCCTTCCTATTAATAAGGAGACAGGTTAGGAAAGAAGTCTA
Organism: Sapajus apella; assembly: GCF_009761245.1. Lineage (NCBI taxonomy): Eukaryota > Metazoa > Chordata > Mammalia > Primates > Cebidae > Sapajus > Sapajus apella. Next base: position 531,520 of record NW_022437038.1, read on the forward strand.
ATTTCGATTGGCTTTTCTAATGTGACCTTTGTCAACCATATTTTGATATCTTACTGGTGAATAATGGGAGACATGAAGGCATATATTATCTTTATGAGGCTGAATGTATCAACCTTCAAAACATGTTGGCAGCAGCATATGCCAAAAAAAGGATATGGATACAGGGATACCAGTTCAGGTCAGGCCCGTTACAGTATGTGAGAAATAATATTAGCTTGGCTTAGACTGCTATTAATGTAGAATAAGATAATTAGAAAATGTTAAGAAGTAATTGGGAAGTAAAATCAACAAGACTTCGTTGATTAATTTGATGTGAAGAGTATGAGAATAAAAGGTCTTATCAAGATATCAGAAATGACTTTTAGATTTCTGGTTTAAGAAATCTAAATGTATAATGGCACCATTTCCATAGATGGGGAAGTTTATTGGGGAAAATAGGATGGAGATGAACAGATGAATTTTAATTATTCCTATTTGAGAGTCACATGAATTTTCCAAGTAGAAATGTAAGGTATGCAGGTGTATGTACTAATTAGCATATATTTCAAAGTCTAAGATATAAAACTGAGATACATCAGCAAACAGATGGTATATAAAACTATGGGAGTAGATAAGACAGCTAAGAAATAGTTGTGAGCACAAGAAGAAAATAGAGATTATCGCAGAGTCTTGAGTAATTTTAACAATTTAGGGGCTGGGCACAGTGGCTCACGCCTGTAATCCCAGCACTTTGGGAGGCCAAGGTGGACAGATCACCTAAGGTTGGGAGTCTGAGACCAGCCTGACCAGCATGGAAAAACCCCTTCTCTACTAAAAAAAATACAAAATTAGCAGTGCGAAGTGGCTATAATCCGAGCTGCTTGGGAGGCTGAGGCAGAAGAATCGCTTGAACCCAGGAGGCAGAGGTTGCAGTGAGCCAAGATCATGCCATTGCACTCCAGCCTGGGCAACAAAACAAAACAAAACAAAAAAAATGATAACGGGTCAGGTATAATAGAAGAGGATGAACTGGCAAAGGACATTAAAAGATAAAAAAAGATGAGAGGAAATTCATGGGAGTGTGATTTAACAGAATCCAAGAGCAGGGAATGCTTTAAGAACAATGTTGTAAATACTGTCAAATGTTGAGGCCAAGACCAGACCAGCTGAACTGAATATAATGATATGGATATCATTGGTGAAATTATCACACGATTTAGTAGAATATTGGGAACAAAAGTCAAATGAGCTGGTTACATATTATTCAAGAGGTAAAAACGGCAGCAAACCTCCTTCTTCAAGTTTGGCTATGAAGGGCAGGAGATGGAGCAGTAGCTGGGAGAGGACATTGAATCCAGGGAGTTACCATTGTTTAAGAAGAGAGAGTAGAAAAATGGGCAGTACAGGAGAAGTTAAAAATACATGGATGGGGTGAAACCCGTTAAGACCTTTGTGTCTCTGATATGTGAGAGAGAAGGATCAAGGGATAAAGGATTAAGAGTATTCATGTTGGAATCATGCTTCTATTTAGATTTCTCCCATGATTCTCACAATAGTTTTCTCATCATTCCTCTTTCTTACTACCAACTAAGAATTCCTTTATTCTGGTCTGTAAAATTTTTGTGTCCCACTCATCCATCAAGGGGCTTTGAGATTGTTTCCATATCTTGGCTATTGTAAATAATTCTGCAATAAACATGAAAGTTTAGATCCTGATTTCAATTCTTTCGGATATATATCCAGAAGTAAGATTTATGAATATCATATAATAATCATATTTTTAATATTTTGTGTAATGTCCACTTAGTTGCTGTGAAATTTTGGATTCTCATCTACAGTGTCCAAGGGTTCCCTTTTCTCTGCATCCTCATCAACATCTCTTGTCTTTTTAAATAGCCTTCCTGATAGATACAAAAAATGATTGCCAAGACCAATATCAAAACGCTTTTTCTCTATTTTCTCTTTTAGGATTTTTTTGTGGTTTCATATCTTACCTTTAAGTCTTTAATCCATTTTGTATTGGTTTTTATACAGTGTATAAGGAAAGAATATACTTCAATCCTTCTGCATGTGGATATCTCTTTATCCCAACACCATTCATTAAAGAGACGATCTTTTCACCATTGTGTATTCATAGTACCCTTGGCAAAGATTAGTTAAAGATATAGGTGTGGGTTTATTTCTGAGCTCCGTATTCTGTTCCGCTGGTTTCTGTTTTAATGCACTGTCATAGTGTTTTGATTACTATACCTTTGTAATATAGTTTGAAATCAAGGAGTGTGGTGCCGGCAGCTTTGTTTTTTCTTGTTAATATTGCGTTGGCTTTCTGGCGTTGTGATGCCATATGAATTGTAGGGCTTCTTTTTTAATATCTGTGAAAAATGTCATTAAACTTTTGATAGAGACTGTATTGAATCTTTAGACAACTTTGAGTAAACATTTAAATGTGTGAAAAATGTCATTAAACTTTTGATAGAGACTGCATTGAATCTTTAGACAACTCTGAGTAAACATTAAAATGTGCAAACATTTTAATAATAATAATTCTTCTAATTCATGTACATGGAATATCTTTTCACCTATTTGTAGGTTCTTTCATTGTTTTTCATGAATGTCTTCTATTTTCCAGAGTACAAATCTCTCATCTTCTTAGTCAAATTCATCCCCAAGTATTTTATCATATTTATGCCATTGTAAATGGGATCATTTTTTAATTTATTTTTCAGATAGTTTGCCTTTAGTGTATAGATGTCAGTTAATTCATATATCTCTGTTTCCTCAGGGTCAGGTTCTGGAGTTTTATCTTGTTCCTTTGTTCTGATCTTGTTTTCCTTTTCTTCAGTTTTCTTAACTCTTTGTCTTGGTGTATAAGCGTTATTGAAAAAAAAAAAAAAAAAAGCTATCTATCCCAGTCTGACATTGGCCTCATACAGGAAGAAACCTTCAACAGTGAATGCCACCAAAGCTTCTGTGGGCTTGTCAAACCTTATATTATTCCGAATCACCAACGTTGTTCTTAAGGGCCCACATAAGTTAATGACAGCATATACAGTATGTCATACCCAGCTGGTATTTAAAGACAAGTGAGACAGGAACCAATCCACTGTGTAACATTCAGAGAAGTTAGAACATTGAAAGTACAAACTACTAATTTCCTTCTCAGGGATAAACTCGGAGCTGGAGTTTTTTTTTTCCTGCTTGCTTTTGGCTTGGCTGTCGGGAGGAGGTGTGGCAACTGCTTTCATGCTCCTTCAAACCACCTTCTTTGATCCGCAGGTATTTAGAATATGTCATGTCCCATTAGAGCTCCAACACAGGAAAGACAAACTAGTCTCTTGGGTAGCAGCTGAAGAAGTTGGAACGTTGGATATGTAGTCTAACTGTTTACTCGCCTAGGTATAACCTGGGAGCTTAGTCTGTGCTGAACTGAAGAGAGTAGCTGTGGTGGTTGCCCTCACGCTATTTCAAACCACTGCCTTTGATCTCTATAGCACTAAGGATCTAGGGTATGTCTAGTCCAAGACAAGTGATAGAGCTCATAGCCCTTTGGGTAGCACCTGGAATAGTTGGAAAGTTTGATGTGCTGTCCAACTCCTTCCCAACTCAAGAAGAAGCTGGCCGCTGAACGTTTCCTCCTGATCATATGGCACTGTGCCAGGGGTGGGGATTGTGGTGAGAAAGTGTTTCTAAATTTTCTACAGGTTGCAATGTAGCTGGTTTGGGACTCACCCAGGGTATGGGAACTTCTCAACTAGTTTCTGGATTTCTTACAAAGGAAACAAATCTGTGTATTTCTCTTGAACTAATGTGTCTGTGTGGGCAAGGATTGTCCATGACTTCCTATTCAATCATCTTCCTTATGTTAGTCACTAGATATTCATTTTTGTCAAGTAAAGGTAGATGATCTGCTTTGGTTTATTTAATACCCCAAATTTCTTTTTTTTTTTTTTTCTTTTTTTTTTTGAGACAGAGTTTCGCTCTTGTTACCCAGGCTGGAGTGCAATGGCGCGATCTCGGCTCACCGCAACCTCCGCCTCCTGGGTTCAGGCAATTCTCCTGCCTCAGCCTCCTGTGTAGCTGGGATTACAGGCACGCGCCACCATGCCCAGCTAATTTTTTGTAGTTTTAGTAGAGACGGGGTTTCACCATGTTGACCAGGATGGTCTCGATCTCTTGACCTCGTGATCCACCCGCCTCGGCCTCCCAAAGTGCTGGGATTACAGGCGTGAGCCACCGCGCCCGGCTAATACTCCAAATTTCTTTAAGATATCTTCTTCTTAGGCGTAGAAATAAATCACATACAATTGTAACAAGTAACCAATCATCACCCATTCAGTGGGAACACAAATATAACACATTTTACATCTATTACATAATAAAATCCATGAATAATCTTATATATAACAATTTTGGAGAAGAATGTTTTGTGTCTAATGCTCTTTTAGAACATTAGAAGAGGCATTTTGTAGAAAACACAGCTTTTAATCTTGTTAGATCCTAATGACAGATGTGTATACGTAGATTCAATAATCAGATATATGGTAAATATATGTATATATTTAACATAGACCCCAAGAAAAACAACAAAGTGTACATATAATTTACTATCTCTAAAGAAATTACAATATAAATTGTGCTAACTAAAATTTAAGTGAGCATCTTAGGAGCTATTTCATGTAAATTTAGAACAGGCAGAAGTTAGTTTAGGAACTCTTTTTCACATGAATGTAGTCGAGTCACATATACCTAATATTAAATGTACATATATATATTTATTCCTAATATGAATATTACTGAATTACATATTTCTATTATTAGCTTATTTATATTAATTTGTGGATGGAACCCAACCAGTTACTTGTTTTTAAAGTTACCTGTATATATGACCTGTTAACTAATGCATTTAAAAAATTATTTATGTAAAATAAACATTCTATTGTCTTTTTGTGAAGAGAGATCAGTTGAGCTTTTCAGTTCTGCTACATGGGTATAGTTGGACATGAGTTAAGGATGAAGGCATAAAAGCGTGAGAGGGTCAGAAATAGAACCAAACAGGTTTCTTCTCTCTGGTGAGACACTAAATTTTTATGATAATGCTTTTTTTTTTAATACTTTTCTGATTAAAAATTCATATACACATTTTTTTGGAAAAATATCAAACTGAAATATAGTCTAGAAAAAATCGCCCAGTGATATTTGGACATTTATTTGCACATATATTATCTTTTGTCTTCTTTTGTATGAATGTTTAATATTGTTGAAATTATACCATATTGACTGTATATAGTCCTCTTCCTCAAATCCCCCATTGTAAAAAATTCTCCAATGAAATAATGCATTTAAAGCAAATAGTAACATACCTAGTTTATTGTAAGCATGCAATAGTTACTATATTTTCTAGTTCTTCTTCCAAATCACTGTGAATTCTTTGTAAATATTTTAATAGTTTTGAAATCTTCCATAATTTACCTTAATACTTCCTTTTTATTGGAGATGCTTGCTGTTTACAGTGTGTTCCAATGGTATTGCCAAAGCAATTTTAGTATCTCTGATTATTGTCTTTGATTTATTAATGATATTGGCCAAAATCAAGTGTATATACTTTCTGATATAGTTTGGATGTGTGTCCCTGCCCAAATCCCAGATTGAACTGTAATCCCCAATGTTAGAGTCGAGGCCTGGTGGGAGGTTATTGGATCATGGGGGCAGCTTTCCCTTGAAAAGTTTAGCACCATCCCACTTGGTACCGTTCTCATGATAGTGAGTTAGTTCTCATGAGATCTAGTTGTTTAAAAGTGTGTAGCACCTCTCACCTTGCTTTATGGTTCCTGCTTTTGCCATATAAAGTGCTTGCTCCACCTTGCCCTATGGCTCATGCTTTCACCATATAATGTGCCTGTTCTACCTTGGCTTTTCACCATAATTGTAAGTTTCCTGAGGCCTCCCCAGAAGCTGAGCAGATGCCAGGGCTGTGCTTCCTGTACAGTCTGAAGATCCATGAGTCAATTAATGTTTTACCTTGTAAGCTATCCAGTCTCAGATATTTCTTTATAGTAATGAAAAAGAACAGCCTAATACAGAAAATTGGTACTGAGGGATGGGGCATTGTTTTAAAGATACCTGAAAATATGGAATCAGCTTTAGAACTGGGTAACAGGCAGAGGTTGGAAGAGTTCGGGGGACTCAAAAGAAGACAAAGAGATGAGGCAAAATTTAGAACCTCTTAGATACTGGATACATGGTTGTGGCCAAAATGCTGATAGTGATATGGACAGTGAAGTACAGGCTAATGAGGTCTTAGATGCAAATGAGGAACTTGTTGGAAACTGAAGCAATGGCAAGTTTTATTATGCCTTAGAAAAGAACCTGGCTGCATTGTGCCCCTGCCTTAGATATCTGTGGAACTTTGAACTTGAGAGTGATGATTTACAGTATGTGGTGGAAGAACGTTCAGGTAGCAAAGTGTTCAAGTAGCCTGGCTGCTTCTAACTGCCTATACTTATATTTGGGTGGGAAGAAATAAGTTGGAACATATACTTAACAGGGAAGCAGAGGGTAAAAGTTTGAAAAATTTGCAGCCTAGCTATGTGACAGAAAAAGAAAAAGCTTCCTCAGCTTTTTTCAGCAGGCTGTAGAGCAAGCACTTCTTAGAGATAATTGTATAACTAAAGAGAAATCAAGTGCTGATAACCAAGAAAATGAGAAAAAGGCCTGAAAGGCATTTCAGAGAACTTTGAGGCAGCCTCTCCTGCCACAGTCCCAGAGGCCTAAGAGAGGAGAATAATCTCAGGGCACTGCTGCCATGCATGGCCTAGACACTGCTCCCTGTGCCCTGGCTGCTCCAACTGCAGCAGTGGCTCAAAGGGCCCAGATACAGGTTGGGCCACTGCTTCAGAGGATTCAAACCTTAATCCTTGGTGGCTTTCACATAGCATTAAACCTGTGAGTGTTCAGAATGCACTAGTGAGTGAGGCTGGGCGTCAGAGGCATCTCAGGCTTCAGCTTCAGATGGCGCAAGCTGCAAGACTTGGCAGCTTCCACACGGTGTTAAGCCTGTGGGTGCACAGAGGGCAATAGTTGAATCTTGGGTGCCTCCACCTGGATTTAAGAGGATGTATGGAAAAACCTGTGGATCTAGTCAGAAGCCTGCTGCAGGGCAGAGCCATTAGGAAGAATCTCTACTAGGGCAGTGTGGAGGGGCAATGTGGGGTTTGAGCCCTCACACAGAGCCTCCACTTGGGAACTTCCTAGTGCAGTTAGTTGTTAGAAGGCAGACACCATCTTCCAGACCCTAGAATGGTAGATTCACTAGCAGCTTGCATCCTGCACTGGAAAAATAACAGGTACTCAACTCCAGTCAGTGAGATCATCTATAGAGGCTGAACTTTGCAAAGCCACCGGAATGGAGCTATCCAAGGACTTTGGAGTCCAGTCTTTGCAGCAGGGTGCTCTGAAGTGGGTTGTAAAATAAAAGATTATTTTTGGAGCTTTAAGCCCTGCTGGGTTTCTGACTTGCATGGGGCCTCTAGTCCTATTATTTGGACTGTAAACCAAAAATAAAATATTAAGTCTCCCCTAGTCATCTGCATGGACCTCCTCCTTTGTCAGGGCCCTCTAAAATTTAACCTAAAAGACTGACTCAGGCCATGATAAGAAGTAGTGGTCAAACATGCTTCATTTTACTTTCTAGCATTAACATCAACACAGACTTTACATCTGAAAAGAAACATTAACAATCTATAGTCTCTGAAGCCTGCTACATGGAGGCTTCATCTGTGTGATAAAACTTTGGTCTCCATGACCTCTTATCATAACACAGACATTCCTTCCTATTGATAATAAATCTTTCAACCAATTGTCAATCAGAAAAATTTTAATTCTACCTATAACCTGGAGGCCCCTGCTTCAGGCTGTCCTGCTTTTCTGGACCAAACCAATATAATCTTAAATGAATTTGATGGATATCTCATGTCTCCCTAAAATGTACAAAACCAAGCTTCACCCAAGCCACCTGGTGCACATGTTCTCAGGATCTGCTGAGAGCTGTATCTTGGGCCACGGATCACTCATATTTGGCTCAGAATAAATCTTTTCAAGTCTTTAACAAAATTTGGCCCTTTTCATCAACATAGACAATTTATCCCCTTTGGAATAGAAATGTTTACCCAACACCTATAACTTCATTGTATCTTGGAAGTAAGTAACTTTTTTGTTCTTTTAATTGTACAGGCTCATAGGTGGAAGGGACTTACCTTGTCTCAGATGAGACTTCAGACTTTGAACTTTTGAGTTAATGCTGGAATTAGATAAGACTGTGGGGGATAATTGGGAAGGCATAACTTAATTTTGCTATTTGAGAAGGACATGAGATTTGGGAGGATCCAGGGGCAGAATTATATAGTTTGGATGTGTGTCCCTGACCAAATCACATGTGGAAATGTAATCTCCAGTGTTGGAGTTAAGGCCTGGTGGGAGGTGATTGGTTGGTTTTTCATGAATGGTTTAGCAGCATCCTCTTGGTGCTGTCCTCACAATAGTGAGCAAGTTCTCACGAGATCTGGTCCTTTAAATGTGTGTGGCAACTCCCCCCTCCCTCTCTTGCTCCTGCATTTGTCACATGACCTGCCTGTCTTTTACTCATTTTTCCATTGAGGACTTTAGTGTTTTTTTTTTTTTTTTTTTTTTTTTTTTTTAGATGGAGTCTCGCTCTGTCACCTAGGCTGGACTGCAGTGATGCAATCTCGGCTCACTGCAACCTCCGCCTCCCAGGTTCAAGCAATTCTCCTGCCTCAGCCTCCTGAGTAGATGGGATTACAGGCACATGCCACCATGCCCTGCTAATTTTTGTATTTTCAGGAGAGACAGGGTTTCACCATGTTGGTCAGGCTAGTCTCGAATTTCTGACCTCATGATCTGGCCACCTCGGCCTCCCAAAGTGCTGGGATTACAGGCGTGAGCCACTGTGCCTGGTGACTAGTGTTATTCATATTAAGGATTTCATTCTTTGTTTTATTATAACATATATGTTTCTTTACCTCGACATTATTATTTTTGTGTTTTCTCAGAAGCAGAAACATTGATCTGTGTAGTCCAATCTGTTCATATTTTTCATTCTTGTCTTGTTTGTGATCGTAGAAAGCCCTTCCTATTCAGAAAGTAGTTAACGATCATAGTTTCCTTTTTTATAACTTGTTTTTCTGTTTTATAATTATAGTTAGATGATTAATGCTTAATTTTTTTAACGATTTGGATTTTTATCATATGGTATGAGATGAAAATGTCAAATTATTTGTCTGTAACGAATTGATCAATCCAGTATCATTTTGAAACAATTCATGCTTTACCCTCAAATCTGTGATGCCTGATTTATGAAGCATCGAATCTTATAATCTTAGATGGTATTTCTCTGCTTTCTGTTATGTTTCATTGATCCATCTGTTCTTTGTTATACCTTTTTAATATATTTTGGTAATTCCATTGTTTTATTCTAAGTTTGCTTTACTCTAAGTTTGTTTTATATTATCTGTTCACTCTTCTTTGTGAACTTTAGGACCATTTTGTCAAAATAAATAGAAATCTCACTTGGCTTTTAATTGGGATTTTGTTAAAATTATGATTAGTTTTGGAAGAAATTGAATTTTTGCAATATTCATTCTTCTTCAATCAGAAAATAGTATGTCTCCACAAAAGCTTATTTTATGGAGCTTATTTTATTTTAACACCTCAGTAAAGTTTTACGTTTTTACTCATATTTATTCTTTAGATTTTTTATTGAGGCTTTTCATTGGAATTTCAATAATTCTACTCTGTAAGATTCACATACTCAGGATATTTATTCTGTGTTGTACTATAACATGCATGTTTCTCCATCTTGATATTTTAACTTTATGTTCCCTAAGAAACAGAAGTCTCCACAAGGACACTGGAAGCTCCATAGGGACAGGAACCACATGTGTCTCATGAACCCCTGTATCCTCAGTGCCTAGGATTGCCTAGTTGCTAGTAGGCGCTCAATAAATAGATATATGTTAACTGACTGATTATCTCATTAGCATTTGGGCCGTGCCTAAATTCAGCTCTTAATCATAGAATCACAGAAGCTGAAAGAATGATTTAAGATGTTGGCTTACCCTTTGCTAATATAAGCCATAGGTCTTATGTTTGATGGATGCATCAAACCACTATGGCACTTGTATACCTATGTAACAGACCTGCACATTCTGCACATATACCCAGAACTTAAAGTATAATAATAGTAATAATAATAATAAAAAGATGTTGGCTTACCCTTTGTTAACATAAGACATAGGTCTTAGGTTTCTTGACAAATATTATAGACATAATGGAAGATTTAAGACTATAACCCCTATTTGATGCTCTTTTCATTTATTTATTTATTTTTATTTCACCCACACTACACAGATATACTATATTTGACTCTCAAACCAGTGTGCCTTACACTACTTTGTTTTGGCTTTGGAATGGTTAAAGAAATTATTACTTAGTATCTTTACAAACAAATTGATTTTTATATATGCCATTAATAATTTTATGTTTAGGTGAAGTATTTTAGGTACAAGATAAGCATGAACTCTTATATGCTGCAAGTATTCATAATAATCATTCCTCTTTAGCTACAGAATGTCAGACTGAAGTATCTTCAAGGCCCCAGGTAATTAAGGTAAAGGAGAAAAGCAGACGATATAAAGTGATAAGAAGGAGTTGGACCTGTGATAAATCGAAGAGTGCATGTGCACTTAAGGGCATTCAACTCATATAATATATATATATATATGTATATATATATGCACACTTTTAACAAAACATGTCTGCAAGTTGTGAATTTACATTTCTATGGCTAGTACATTAGGGAAAAATAACTTGTTTAAAATAGCCTGAATCATAATGCTGAAATGAGCATCTCAAGACTGAAGTTTGTCTAATAGCTACATTCTCTGTTTCTGACTCCATATATCCAAGTTTGGTAACGGGGGGAGAAAAAAACACTTGTACCATTATCACACCAAAGTTTCAACTTCTCAATCAACCTATGTCATCTCTAGAGAGATTGCTCTTCTTAGCTTTTGGCCTTTAACATCTAGATAGATTGCAGCTACCTGGAGTCTCACTATGGTGTCATTTCATTGGTATGTTGGTGCTTTTGAACAAAAGAGAATCCTTTGTCTCACGCACAGTGACCAAGCTCTTACACACTTCTTCATTCCATCCTGTGAATTCCTTAACCCTTTAATTTTAGATAGATTGGACATTCAGAACTCATTAAGAAGGCAGTTGGTTGAACATAATATTCACATTATATTTAAATGGCCTTGTTTTTGAATATTTTTTATTTCTAACTTTGTAGATAAATGTGTCTATATTCAAAATGAATATATGGTAAAACTGGTTTTGTTGATTAAAGATAATGTGTTGTTGTTTAGAAAAAATGTTTATGAAGGAAGAATACTTTGTTTTCTTATATGCATAGCAAATGAGCTGAGACTAGGAGCTGACACTATCAGTGTAGTGTCAGGTAAAATGAGAGAGCATTCTGTGTCAGGACAAGGAGGGGAATTGGGAGCTGTCCCTGAACCAAAGATTTCTTGGGTCTCTACAGCAGTTTTAACTTCATGTTGTGTTACCTACTCTTTTTAGAAATTGTAATAAGAACTTGAAATAAAAATATCTCAGAAAATAAAGTTATTTTATGTTAATGAAATTGACAGGGAAAGACTTTTTGTATTGTTAAATATTGTTATTTTCAACAGACCCAAGCCTCCTTGTTGCCAAGAAAATGAAATATTTTGCATGAAGGAGGCTTTGTAGTAAGAATTATTTTTTTTTTTGCATTTTTTTTTATTGCGCTTTAGGTTTTGGGGTACATGTGAAGAACATGCAAGATTGTTGCATAGGTACACACATGGCAGTGTGATTTGCTGCCTTCCTCCCCATCACCTATATCTGGCATTTCTCCCCATGCTATCTCTCCCCAATTCCCCACCCCCCACTGTCCCTCCCCTATTTCCCCGCAACAGACCCCAGTGTGTGATGCTTCCCTCCCTGTGTCCATGTGTTCTCATTGTTCAACACCCACCTATGAGTGAGAACATGCGGTGTTTGATTTTCTGCTCTTGTGTCAGTTTGCTGAGAATGATGGTTTCCAGGTTCATCCATGTCCCTACAAAGGACACGAATTCATCGTTTCTGATGGCTGCATAATATTCCATGGTGTATATGTGCCAAATTTTCCCTGTTCAGTCTATCATTGATGGGCATTTGGGTTGGTTCCAGGTCTTTGCTATTATAAGCAGTGCTGCAATGAACATTTGTGTGCATGTGTCCTTATAGGAGAATGATGTATAATCCTTTGGATATATACCCAGTAATGGGATTGCTGGGTCAAATGAAATTTCTATTTCTAGGTCCTTGAGGAATCACCACACTGTCTTCCACAATGGTTGAACTAATTTACACTCCCACCAACAGTGTAAAAGTGTTCCTATTTCTCCACATCCTCTCTAGCATCTGTTGTCTCCAGATTTTTTAATGATCGCCATTCTAACTGGCGTGAGATGGTATCTCAATGTAGTTTTGATTTGCATTTCTCTAATGACCAGTGATGATGAGCATTTTTTCATATGTTTGTTGGCCTCATGTGTGTCTTCTTTTGTAAAGTGTCTGTTCATATCCTTTGCCCACTTTTGAATGGGCTTATTTTTTTCTTGTAAGAATTCTTAATTTTTATATGGTCAGGGAATAAATGGAATATGGCAGGATTATGAACTACCTGATATGTAATGTTACACAAAACTCTGTTTTATTTCATATATAAATCGATCACCCTCCCTGGAGAAAGAATCAATAGGTGTCAGCTTCTTAAAAGAGTCTATAAGACAAGAAAGATTTGGAACTACTGCTTTATAAGAGCAAAAATCATCTGCAAAGCAACCGAGGATGGACATCATTGCCCACTTAATGAAACATCTATCCATCAACATAGGCCCCAGATTGTATATAGGACCCCACAGATTCACCTTATACTAATGATTTTCTAATGCATATATAAAACAAGACTTTTCTTTTTGCTTAGTTCTAGTATGCAGGTGTCTTCTAACAGATATAAAAATAAAAGGAATAAGAATTATCTGGATTCATCCAAGAACCTTGCTCCACTGGACTTATACTTTTTAAAAAGTGCCACAAGTGCCTGTTAAATGAACAAAACACTGATCACATCACATTGCAAATACTTTGCGAATGAACATATTTTGCAAATTAAATACCATGTGCTATTACTGTTTGGAGATTTATTTGATTTAGATCATGTTTAAGGATACTGTAGCATGGCATAGTGGCAAAAAACAAAGATTCATATTCTTTGTCTATTAACTGACAGTTTTAAATAGGGATAATAATGTCCACTTCAAAAGACTTTTCTTAGAATTTTATACACAAGATGTGGAAAATCCTAGTGCTGTGTCTCACACATCAAAAATACTCAATAATAGATAGTAATTACATCCTAGATAGCAGGAATCTTGTCTTTCTTATGAAATTGTCAACAATGACTAGTGTTTGTTGCCTTTCAGTCACGTATTTTATACGGCAATTATCTGGATTTCTCCATGTAGTGGTCAAAATAAGGTAAGTGACCTTCACAGAGTTGTATTTGTAATTCGTATGTGAGGAGAACAAAGTTGAACACTTCAGCTATATAAGATTTCTAAATTTACTGAAATATACTAATTCAAATTCCATAAAACTCATGAGGCTTTGTGTATATCTACATTTCAAAAGTGCAGCTTATGTTCTATAAACTAGTGTTTATATATCAATATGTGGCAGTAACTTTTACACTGAAATGAGGATTTATCTTTTAAGACAAATATAAAACATGAACTTCAAGTAGTGTTATGAGACTGGTGAGTATTCCTGTAAATGTGCTCATTGTCACAAATGCATGTTGCATATATAGCAATTTCCTGAGTTTCATGATGTGGGTTTTGACCCACAGAGTTTAATACCATGCTAGAATGAGCAAGGACTAAATAAAATTTATATTATTAGCCTAAGTCTTTTGAATAATAATCTTTAATTTGACATAAACTTGTTATTATGCCCATTTCAATAATATCTAAAATGTAAGACAAATATCTAAAGCTATTATTAAGTGCACTATAGCATTTTTGTTATATGAAAAGGTTATTTGCAATTTGTTGTAAACATTTAAAGTTTTATATATATATATAATATGGAAAAATAAATTATCTTTCTCTTATAGAACTGAAACTTGGAATGCAATTTAAAAAGATAATTATCTAATTTATCACAAATACCAAACAGGCCAATGATTTTGGTAATTATCAAGACAACTCAATTTTTGCTTTACAGTGCAAAACTTGTTTGCTGAACTGGAGATTATCAAAATTACTTACAATATACTCATTACCAAAGCATGACAACATTATACTGTTACAATTAATTGAACTTAATAAAGCTTTTAAATTATTTTGGTTTATTAGCATTTCTTTGAGGTTAATGATGTGGTCTTTTTTTTTTTTTTTTTTGACAAGGAGAGACAATTTAAAATTTTGGAAGAAAATTATTCTGGTTTGAAATAACCAACATTCCCTAACTGGTAAACAACAACTTATTTTTCTCATACAAATAGTGTTAAAAAACAAAAAGCAAACACCTTGACCACACTAAGTTAATAGTCCTCTTTGTTAAACAGTTTGCCAACCAACACTTTTTTAAAATATTTTGAATAACTTGGAAGTTCAAGGTGTCTTTGCTAATGTGTTTTTCTGATGCTACCAGGAAAATACATAGAAGAAATTGCTTTTTAGACCAGTTTAATCTTCTGACTAGGGCAGGTTTTGCATTCTGTTATACGCTCTGTAGTGCCTGTGAAATCCATTTTCTCTCTCTAGAGTTAAACCCTGCATAGAGTCACCTATCTTTACTCTTTGACTTGCAATTGGAAAAATGGTTGGTTTTAATTAGTAAAAATACTTACTCTTTCTCAATTATATTTTTATTTATTTATGTATTTCAATAAACAAATAAAAGCTATATATATATATATTTATAATGTATAGCATGATGTTTAGATATAAGTAAATAGTGTGGAATGGCTAAATGAAGCTGCTTAACAAATACGTTCCCCCAAATACTTATCATTTTTGTGATTAGAACACTTAAAATTTACTCTTAGGAATTTTCAAGTTTATAAAACATTGTTATCTGTAGTTAGTAAGTTGTAAAATAGATATATTAAATTTATTATATCTAACTGAAATTTTATACATTCTCTCATCTTTTTGTCGTCTTCTAAGCCCTTTGAACTCTTCCAATGTCTGCACATTACTGAGTTCCAAAGTCACTTTCAATTGTTAAGTATTTTTATAGAACACCTCATGCCTGATACAAATGTTCTGTCTTAGCTCATTGAATTACCTTTAAGTAATACCTTAAGCTGAGTAATTTATAATTTAAAAAGTTTATTTGAGTCATAGCTCTAAAGGCAGTACAGGAAGCATGACACTGACATCTACGTGGCTTCTGGTGAGGACCTCAGGATACTTTCACTAATGGTGGAAGGTGAAGGGGAGCCAACTTGTTCACAGATCACTTAGCAAGACAGGAAGCAACAGAGGGAAGGGGATATGCCATGCTCTTTTAAACAATTAGCTTTCATGGGAACTATTAAGAGTGAGAACACACTCACCCCCAAGGCAGGGCATTAATCTGTTTATGAGGGAGATTTGCCACCATTACCCAAACACTTCCCACTAAGCCTCATCTCCCAACACTGCCACACCATTGATTATATTTCAGCATGAGATTTGGAGGGGACACTCATCCAAACTATAGCAAGTATTCTTGGTTGTCTTTTTACTTCCTTCAACACTTTGGATATATCGTGCCACTCTCTCCTGGCCTGTAGAGTCTCTGCTGAGACATACATTGCTAGCCTTATTAGAGCTACTTTAGATGTTATTTGCCTTTTTATATTTGCGCTTTCGGGAGACTTTGTCTTTAGTTCTAGACTGTTCTATTACAATATGTTTTGTTTTATGCTTGTTTGAATTAAATCTGATTGGAGAACTTTTGCCTTTCTATACCTGTGTATTTATATCTTTGCCCAAATTTGGAAAGTTTTCTGCCATTATGAACCTGGGTTCATGGGGGCCAGACCAGTGTAGGAGTTTATTGGGACAAGCCTGAACCCTGAGTCTGTTGGAGCGTGGGGCTGCAGAAGCCATCCTCAGGAGTAGAGCCCTAGTGACTGGCCTGGCACTAGGAAGGCCTGGAACCTATTCCTGTGCATATGTGGTTTTGAGGCCAGCAGTGCTAATCTGGTGTTTGGGTGGACCTGAAATCTGAGAATGCAGTGGTGACTTAGCATGGAATAGACCTGTATCTATAGTGGTCAGGCTGGATGCTGAGTCTGCAGTTACCAGCCTGATGAGCAGGGCTGTAGGGGATGACCAGGTGTTGGGAGAGGCCTGAAGCTTGGGACCATGATGGCAAGCCCAATGCTAAGGGTGATCTGAAGCCTGGGGTTGCTGGAGCTGACCTGGCTTTGAGTCAGGTCTCTGGCCTGCTTCTTTAGGAGCTGGCCTAGTGCTGGTGTAAGCCTGAATCTTGAGGTCTCTGAGGTCTTTCAGTGCTGGAGTTTATCCAGAGCCTGCGGCCATTAGACTCGGCCTGACACTGGAATAGTCCTGGAGAGTGAATTCACTGAGCTTCCCTGCAGCCAGCAG
The DNA here is from genome assembly GCF_009761245.1 of Sapajus apella. NCBI lineage: Eukaryota > Metazoa > Chordata > Mammalia > Primates > Cebidae > Sapajus > Sapajus apella. The sequence continues at coordinate 548,268 of NW_022437038.1, forward strand.
CTTGTTGATCCCGCCTGGTTTCAGGGCAGAGTTGAAGGTTTCATCCACAGACAGTGGCCTAGATACTGAGGTTACAGAGACTAGTCTGGTGCTGAATGAGCCAGGAACTTGTGTCTGTGGGGGCTGACCTGAAAATCAGGTCTGTGGGTTCTGGCCTGATGAATAGGTCTGTGAAGGCCTGATTAGTACTGGCATGAACCTGAAGTCTGCAGCCATGGACGCCATCCCAGTGATGGAGGCAGTCTGAAGTCTGGAGCCACTGGGGTTGACCTGGTGGTGGGGTGGTCCAGAGACTGAGACTGCAATGCAAGCCTAGAGCATGACTGTGGATCCAGCCTCACATTGGGTAGGTCTGGGACCTCAGTCTCTGGGCATTGGCCTGGAGTCTGAGGCTGTGGAGGCCTTCCTGGTACTAAGTTTTACTGGGGCAGGCCTGGCTTCAGGATCTGAGGCAAGTGCAGTGCTCATGTCCCTCTCTTTCCTCCACAGAGAGGATATGTCTTTCCAAGCTTTCTTGTCTACTATTGTGTGAAGGGTTATGAAGGTAATGCAAAACTGTCCTTCTTACCCTCTTCAGTGCATCTTTTCTTATATCTGTGCTACAACCAGGGGTATAATCTCTCACCTGGCTTCCTTAGCTATGGTGAAACTATTTTTTCATGTGTGGATAGTTTTTGAATTGGTATTTTGCAGGGGACAAGCACTGGAGAGTCCTATTCTGTCATCTTGCTGACATCCATCTCCCTCAAGATGTTATAGTCTTGCTTACAAAAGTTATACATGAATGTCCAGAAATTTACATAAGAAAGATTAAGTCAGTTGATTCCCCACATGAAAGCTTGAAAGACATAGAAGAACTTATTAATGTAGAATAAAAATGTCTTGTCTGGCCAGTGTTTCCAATGTATGGCTTAATACACAACAGAAAAATAGATTACTACAATAAGGTCAGAATCCAATGTACATTTCTTAAGCCTGCTATGTTTAGAATGTATCAGAGGATTTTATATTATAGTAGATAAAACAAGTTTCTAGTAATACTAGAAGTAACCTTTAAGTTAGATAAGGCTTTCCAGGTAGCATTCTAGGAAAGTAGATGTTACATTCAGAGAGCATCAGGTAGTTCATTGTGGCTTAAATATAAACTATTTGGTAGCTAGAAATGAAACTGGAATTCATCAGCTGGGGATGGCTTGTGAAATGTCTTGTATACCATGCTAACGAATGTGTACCTAGGCAATAAGGAAACATCAAAGGTGTTTAAGTAGGGCATAAAAAAAAAACTCAGTTATATTTTACTACTGTTATTACTACCATATATATGCAATATTTAATATGTGTCAGGCAAATAGTAATGTGCTAAGTGCTGTATATATATATATATATATATATATATACATGTATATGTATGTATGTATGTATATTTTTGTACTTAGCATAATACAGATACGTACATGATTCCATTGTTTTAAGGTAAGGAAAATGAGGTACAGAGAGTTTAAATAACTTGCCTAAGAACACACAGCTTTTAAGTGGCAGAACGAGGTCACAATCTAAGGTGCTCTGCTTCAGAGTACATACCCTTTACCATTATGCTATTAAGGATGAATTGGTTTTGGTGGGATGGATGTGGAGGTAGCATAAGCAGTTAGACAATCATTAAAGGTATGATAAAGGCCTGTAATAGGATCTTGGTAGTTGTAGTGGAAGGGAAAGAATCATATTGGAGGTATAATTGACAGGATATCATGAAGCAACTGAATGTGAATGGTAAGGGGAAAACAAGTCAAGGAGACCTTAGCCAATTGAGATACTGGTGCCATTTACCAGAATAAGGAAGACATGAGGATAAACAAGGTTTTGGTGGAGATGAAAATGATAAAGTTATCTATAGCAATTGAATATACTCCAGAGTTGCTCTCATGAAACCCTCATGTTGAGCTTTTACTTAATTGTGTAATCTCTAGTTACATAAGTAGAAATTTTCTCTGGGGAAACATTAGGATTGTATACAATCTGATCCTAAGTCATTCTCTGCTAACCTCAAATACTGCTGAAATTTTTAGCACTGGATTAAGAGCTCTAGGTAGAATTATGTGTTGTTAACTAAATCTTCAAAATTCTACTATTATTTATTTCCTCCTTTGAGATTCAACGTCTTTATCAAAAGGAAACAAAATAATTAGCATAGTTTTTTTTTCCTTGGAAGGAGTCTATATATAAATAAGCATTTTGTCTTAATTGTATTTGAACACATTATCAGAAAGCTAAGTTCAACTAAGTAACAATGTGAAATGTAAATAGACGCTTAAAAGAAGTGATTTTAGTTTAAAAAATATAGAGTGTTATGCTCGTTGTTATTACTTTAGTTGCAACATACATATGGTTTCCATTTCCCTCTCTGAGATAGTTATGAAAATGTTATAATGCACAGATCATTTCAGCAGACTGTGTTAAATGCAATAATGGGTGGGGTGCGTAAAGAATGCCATAGGAGTACTTCCTAGGGGCACTTATCATAGTCTTGGAAATTGTGGAGAGTTACTCTGAAGAAATTACATCTTAGCAGAGGGCACTGAATACTTATGGGACTAACAAGATGAAGAGAAGGTAGGCATAAGTGTGTACAAGGTAGAAGGAATAGCTTGAGCAAAAGCGAGAACTTACAGAACATCGGAGGGACTGCATATACTTTGTGTGGCTAAAGCAAGGCAAACAAGTGAGGAGAGGTAAAGGATGAAGCAAAATAAGTAGACAGTTCAGGCCATGTGGAATCTTATAGATCATGGTAGGAGTTGGAACTTCATTCTGTGGATAATAAGAGTATCATTCAAATGTTATAAGCAGAAGAATTACATGGCAAGACTAATATTTTAGAACGTTCCCTTGAGCTGAGGGGTGGAGACCAGATTGGAAAGAAGCAAAGCTGGAAGCAGAGAGACATGTGAAAACTGACAAGATTTTGTTTTTCTTTAAAAAAAAAAAAGGCATATGGGTAGTTAAATGATATTTATGTATAGACAAAAGTCAATGATTGACATAAAAATTAATCCACCATCCACCATATTCTTTAAAAAGTAAAGGACGTGCTTACATAATGTAGGAAAGATGATAGTAATAAGTCCTCTAAAATAATGCACCCGAGGCACTGAACCAACAAAGACTTGAATGGATCCATTATGTAAGTCAACGTTTATTGTTTCTTGGCATTAGCCCAGTGCAGACTGACTGTCACATTTTAGCCCATATGGACAGTTAGTTTGAAGAATACAGAGGAATAATTTGTTTAAATAATTGGTTTACAAAGGATGCACATGGACATGCAGAGTGGAATAATAGACATTGGAGACTACAAAAGATGGGAGAGTCGGGGGGGCTGAGGGTTGAAAAAACTGTTGGGTACGATGTTCACTATTTGGGTGATGGGTACACTAAAAACCTGGACTTCACCACTATGCAATATATACATATAAGACACCTGTGCTTGTACACTCTAAATATATAAACATTCAAAATATTTAAATAAAATAAGTAACTGGTTTAAACATATTTCCAGGATGTGGAGGATTTCTTTGCTGTGAAAGAATCACAGTCTTTAAGAAAGCAAATCAATTACTTTCGGAGTTTCCTAAAACAGAATGGCAGAAGACTAAGATATCTTAAATTTGGTTCAAGCTATTTTAGTAATTAGCAAGCAGCTCCTGATGTTGAATGTACTATAACTCCTTAGTTTTAGGGTACACACACACACACACACACACACACACACACACACACATACATGGAGAGAGAGAGAGAAAGAGACAGAGAGAGGAGGGGAGAGGAAGGGAGGTGAGGGGAGAGAGATAATTACACAGTTAGCCTGTATTAAGTAGGTGGGACAGAAAAGAGACTGCTGACAACATGATCCCAAGCTGTTGTTCTGTCAAGGACTCTACTGTGAGAAACAAGCTGTTTCTAAATTTAGAAAGCACTAGGTTAAGCACCTTACCCAAGATTCCTTAAGGCAGGACTTCTAAAAGGTTTCAACATACTAATAATACATTGTGCCTTTGTTATAGAGAGATATAGAAGGTAGTGTACCCCCATAGTTTTTGGCCATAGAAAAATGAACCTCTGAAAGGATGCTCTGTATGCTATGTGATTTCATTTTGGGAAAAGGAGATAGACATTTTTCATGTACAGTCATACCTCAGAGATATTATGGGCTTGGTTCCAGATCACTGCAATAAAGTTAGACATACAAACTTTTAAGTTTCTCAGTGTATATCAAATTTATATTTACACTATACTATAGTCTATTAAACTGTGCAATGGCATTATTTCTTAATATGTTCACACCTTAATTACAAAACACTGTATTGTTAAAAATGCTAACAATCATCCAAGCGTTCGGGGAGTCATACTCTTTTTGCTGGTGGAGGGTCTTGCCTTGATGGGATGGCTGCTGACTGATCAAAGTGATCTTTGCTGAAGGTTGGGATAGCTGTGGCAATTTTTTGAAGACAACAATAAAGTGTTCTGCACCAATTATCTCTTCCTTTCATGAAAGATTTCTCTGTAGCATGCAACGTGGTTTGTAAGCATTTTACCAGATCCAGAAGTGTGATCCAAGAGTCAACTTCTGAAATCAGAAATCTCAAGATCCTGCTTGGTGTTCTACCCTCCCGGTGGTCCAGTTGGTACTTAAGCTGAAAGACAGTCTCCTTTACTTTTCCCTTTGCTTTTTTCCAAGCAGAAAGAGGTTTGCCCCATAGCCACCACAGCTGGTAATGCGCTGAATCTCACCTGAAGCCAGCAAGTCTCAGAGGCTCACAGAAGGCCCTTGATGTAATACGTAGGTATCACTGCTGGATTTTCAGATCCCAAGAGCATTTTAATTAGCAGGTGATAAATGCTGACAGGACTGGATCCTTTCCTTCAAAGCAGTGGGTTCCCTTCTGACCCAGATTGTGTCTATTGTCTGGGTGCCAGGACCTGAAACGGGGGGCTTGTGACCCTGAGCAGTGCCCTCTCCTGCTGTTGCTGAGCTGATATCCTAGATGCAAGACAAAGTTCTCCCCCTTCTTCCCTCGTCTCCTCAAGTGGAAGGAAGGGGTCTCCTTTGGAGCCACGAGCTGTGCAGCTGGGGATTAGGGGAAGGGCGACACCACCACTCCCTTAGATGCCCCAACTGAAGTCTCAGTAGGTCATGTGTCTCCCCAGTCCACTGTCTCTGTGCCTAGTTCAGCCCTAGGACTCACCTAAGAGTTGCAATCCTTATGGCCAAGGCTACCTTTCAAGTTTACTTAGAGACCCAGAATACTTTGACCCTCAGTGGCAAGGTTTGTGGGAACTCAACTTCAGATTACTAGGATTGTCAGTTCTCCTCTGGCTGGGACTGGTTTCAATGCTCCCTGTGTGGGCATGTGTCAGCCAAGTTGGTGTGATTTTTTTTTCTGCATTAACAGGAAAGCATTGAGTTCAATGCCTCAAAATTGCTGTGTTCTTCCTCCCCAGCACCAAGAGACGCTCTGCATAACATTACTCCTCTGCCAGGAGGTTGGGGAGGGCTGCGTCAGTGATTCAGGACTGCTTTTTTCTGTCTCTTCAGTGCATCTTTCAGCAATATGAAGTTAAAATCGGGTATTATAAGGTCCACCTAATTTTTTGTTCTTATGACGTTGCTTTTCCTATGTAGATAGTTGGTGAATTGATGTCCTTGATGAGAAGGCTATTGATGGAACTTTCTATTTTGCTATCTTGCTCCACTTCAAATCAGATGCATTCTTTTATTCAACATGTTTATTATGCTCCTCTGAAGAGACATATACTATTCTAGAGAACGAGAATAGAGCAGTTAAAACCAAAGCCCTATTCTCATGGCATTTATACTGTAGTGATGATGGGGGAGAGTGAACAAATACACAAGTAAATATAAAACATGCTAGATAGTAATAAGTGCTGCAGAGAAAAGTGAAGCTAAGTAAGAGGGATGAGAGGTATGAAAGTTGGGTGTAAATGAGGATGCTATCTTATGTAAGGTTATTAGAGAAATCAACTTCTAGTGTGGTAACACTTGAATAGATAAGTGAGATAGCAAACTATGTGCATATCTGGAAAATAACATTTCAGGCAGAGGGAACAGCAAATACAATGTCCCTGAGGTCTGCTTGGCACTTTTTTTTTTTTTTTTTTTTTTTTTGAGACGGAGTTTTTTTCGCTCTTGTTACCCAGGATGGAGTGCAATGGCGTGATCTCGGCTCACCGCAACCTCCGCCTCCTGGGTTCAGGCAATTCTCCTGCCTCAGCCTCCTGAGTAGCTGGGATTACAGGCACACGCCACCATGCCCAGCTAATTTTTTGTATTTTTAGTAGAGACGGGGTTTCACCATGTTGACCAGGATGGTCTCGATCTCTTGACCTCGTGATCCACCCGCCTCGGCCTCCCACAGTGCTGGGATTACAGGCTTGAGCCACCGCGCCCGGCCTGCTTGGCACTTTTAATGAACTGCGAGAAGACCAGTATGGAGATATGTTTATGGAGGGTGTAAGGGAACCAGGTCTTGTAGTGCAATGAACAATACAGTAACAGGATTTGACCTGTATTTTAGCTGGATTACCCAGGCTACTATCTTGAGAATAGCCGAAGTGTTCAAGGGCATACCTGTAAGAAGGCTACTACTGAGGGAAGGTGTTCTCTTTCCGGGCCCACAAGGGGGCGTAGTTTTAAGGGCAAGAACTTCCAAGAGCCATGCCCCCCTCCCGTCTCTCTCCATCTGGGAGATTTAATGGTTAATGTTTAAATTTCACTGGCACGGGAAGAAACTAAGAGTCAGTCACTCCAGCGGAAGTTCTAAGGAACCCCTTTCATTGGCCAGGGGTCTTAGAGAAGGTGGGAGTTCCTCCCAGGTTAGAAGTCCCCTTCTTCCACACCCCTTCGGACTCCATGTTTGGGTCCCCTTCCACGAACACTCCCTTCATGGAAGCCATCTTTCTCTCTCCTGGATTTCCCCTCTGGAGTCCCCTTCCACACTCCCTCGTGGAAGCCTGTCTTCCCCTCCTAAACTCCATCTCTTTCTATTCCCTTCCACTCAGTGTGGAAGCTGCTTTCCTCTCCTGGATTCTATCTTTCTGGATTCTCTCACTCAGTGTGAGAGTTAGTTGTTTCTTTCTCTCTCCTGTTTCTCTCTCTTTAAAGAAATCATTTTCTACAAACACTTTTGAGTCCGGCATTTACTGAGCACTGCGCCATGGTCCCCTCTCTCATTCTTGAGAGGGCAGGAGACCAAGAACCTGCAGAAACATCCTCTCAGGGGAGCTGAGGGCACCCTGAACACCTGAACTCCAATATAATACTACGATCATCCAGGTGGTTACAGTGACCTTATATATTGCAGCTTGGAAGGGTGGTAGCAGTGAATGCAGTAAGAAGCAGTCAGATTCTGGATATATGTTGAAGGTAAATTCAAGAGAACTTGTTTACGAATTTAATGTGAAATGAGAGACAAAAAGAGATGTAAAAGATGACTATAAGATTTTTTGGTTTCTGGAAAAAGGAAGGAGTTATTTACTGAGATGGAGTAAATGATAAGGTGAACAGATTTGGTGGTGAACTTTATAAGTTTAATTTTAGATAAGTAAGGTTTCAGATGTCCAATAGATATTTTTAAAAAGTTGTTAGGAGGAAATTTGAATACACACATTGGAAATTCCTATATAAGTACCAAGGAAGAATTATAACATATAGATATGACCTTAAAGATTGTCTTTAATAGAGCCATGGGACTGGAGAAGTTCATGTAGAAAGCAACTATAGATGGAAATGAAGTCTGAAGTCTGAGTCTTGGATCACATAGGTAAATGGATCACATAGGAAACAATGAAGGAGATTAAGAAGGAAAAGCACGTGAGAGAGGGAAATAATGCCCTTGACTGGATTAAAAGGGAGGATAGTTGTAAGTAGAGGCCTTGTACATTGGATCACGATTAGTTCATCCTCAGTAATAGTCTTTCTAGGTAGATGCCGGGTCTGTCACTCAGACCCTGGGCGACCGACGGATGAAATGAGTACTGAGACACAGGTATGTAGTGTAAGAGCAGCTAGGGGACTGCTGGCTCTAGTGGCCAAAGGGCAGCACCGAGAAGCTGGAGCTGCTTGCTTTTATTCAGTGCAGGCGCAATGTGGAAAGCCTCTGTTCTCCCCTCCGAAGCTATGCAGAGCCTTCCAACCTTTCAGAAAGCCTGCTCTTTTCCCTACAATTTCTCCCACTACTCTGACCCATCTCCTACAGGTAGACTATATGGGCATAGATGCACACAGGTAGGTAGGGAGATATGGTGACAGTAGCATGAGAAACTTGTTTTCTTATTGCTTCTATTTTCTCAGTGATCAAGGAAGAAGCTTCCTCAGTGGGAAGTGAGGAATATAAAGAAGATTTTGGAGCTGTGAAAAGAAAACTGTGTGGTATTGCCTTCCAGGAGAGAAAGATAGTGGATGGAATAGTGAAAGAGACTAGAGAAAGATTAAAGAACAACACTAAAGTGCTGCTTGAGGTTAGTAGTCGTAAGTTTAAAGTGAGGCCAGTCAGCATAGATATGATTTTCTTAACTGTGTTCAGCAGTGTGAGTCTGGCCTTAGAGTGCTGAATTTAATTAAGGTTAAGGTTTTGTAACTGAGTAGTTTCACCCCAAAATGCATTTGAAAACTTTTTTTCTTGTCTTCTTTCTTCCAAGACTCAAGGCATAACCTTGAAACAACATATAAAAACCTTTTTTCTTAGTGTTAAAATACAGCCTTTAAACAAACTTTGAAACTCTACTACCATTAACCACTATCTGCTCCATTGTTCTATGCACATTTATCTAATTGTACGTTTGTATCTAATCGTGTTCTTACTTAGAAATGTCAGGGGTTAATCTTGAGACAGACCAAGGATGGAGACTGAGCTTCAAAATTCCAAAAATTACCTCCAGGTAGTTGGTCAACAACTCAGCCATTTTTGAGAGGATATCAGCCCACGCTCCAAATGGACCATGGCTCAAGATAGTCACTGGATCAAGACACACAGACCCCATGCTCAGCACTCCTCCCGCATACCTCCCATTGTATCTTTTCTTTTTAAGGCCCCTCTTCCAAGCCTAAAGTTTGAAGTCATTTCTGGAGTTGTAAACTGGCTGCTTCCCCACTGCTAGCTTTGGAAATAAAACCATTTTCCTTTTGCTGTACTTCATCCTTGTTATTGGCAACAAGAAGCAAGCAGCCAAACCTATGCTCCGTTACAGTGCTGTCAGGTAAATAAGATGAAGGGAAAATGTGCATACAAGAGAGTGACCATCTTTATGGGTTATAAAATCTAAGCTGGATAATAAAGTATGTAAAGACATGAAATAGGTGACAGGCAATGAAAAGGTGATGAAATCGGTGAATGATTGATGCTAATGTTGTTGAATGGTATTTGGAATTAAAATACATCTTGCGGGAAATGAACTGGAAATAGCGACACTGGTCATTTGAGATGCATGAAACTACCATTATAGAAGGATCTAGGGAATGAACCATGGGAGAGAATGACCAAGGTCATTAGAGGATAAAGTCATTAGAAGAGAAGAGGTTTAGAAACTTAGAATCCAAGCATTTAAAGAAATCACTGGGAATTATGACATGAGTAATATTGTAGTACATAATAGAGTCATCCCTCAGCATACGTGGGGATCGGTTCCAGGGCAGGCCTCCTTATCTCGCATATGCTGCAATCTGACCATATGTGAATGTGCAGTCCACATATAAATGTACCCATGCAGTTCAAGCCTGTATTGTTAAAGGGTCAACTGCAGTGAGTCAGGTGCTAAAATCTTCATAGAATAAGGGGAAATTATCCTGAAGTCTAGAACACTTCAAGAAGTAGCAGTAAAGAGTGGTATAATCTGAAGATATCAGATTCTGTGTTACTTGAGGCAGGGAGGGAAGGAAGTAAAATTATCTAGAAGCAGGCAACTCTCATATCTCTAGGCCCAGTGACATGAGATCACATACATAAAACATTTCGCATAGTATTTGGCACAGAGTAAGACTCAATAAATGTTAGCTATTGCTAAATATATTCAATAATATATTTTAGGCTGGTCCAAATACAGTAGCGTTGAAAACTTATTGATCACAACCAGTTATGGATTTCTCTTTTCCTTCACTACTCCCATTGTTTACATTGACTAGCCTAAAAAAATTAAATAAATGAATATTTTAGAAATATATAAAACTTCTAAAACGTTTGAGTTTTTTTCTTTCTAAAAATTGTGAATGTAAGGGTAGCCGAGAGGAAGGAGAACAGACCCAAAGTTAGCCAAGCAATTTTATTAACCTGCCGGGCTGCTCGGAAACAGAGGAGGCAGCCTTGAGCTTACAAAATGAGGGGTTTATATGGGATGAGAGGGGCATAAGGGAGTTTTAAGACTAAGGTAATCTATCCGCTAGTAACAGACACAGAGATAGTTTGTCTACTTTTAAAAGACTTACATCATCCTGTGACTTTTGTGGCGGCAGTGCTTTAAAAAAAGAGAGAAACCAGGATTTTTTACATGTATGTGTCGAACAGGAATTTACAAGTATGGATAACCAACATATGTTTTTCCTGTCCTCCCTCGAGCTGCCCACATGGCTGTAATGAGGCTTTGCTTAATTGTAGCATGTCTGGCAGCCTTGATGTGGTACGTAGGTAGGGGTTTAGGAATGCAGCTGTAGAGCAATCAGAGTGGGTGAAGGGGTCAGCTTGGGCAGCTTGTCCCTAACAGTGAAAGACAGTAATTCATACTATTTTGTGTAGTATAGATATTGTCCCACTGAAGGCAGCAGGATGAAATAGATGCCTTTTAGAACTATGAGGAATTTTGAGTACTGAAAGTTGTTATGTAAGCACCAATGGCATACGCCAGCACCAAGGCTGGGTCCTAGACAGGGAATTTTCCTTCAGTGAAAGATATGGCACATCCCGCTATGCATTATTCATAGTCCCAATCAGGTATATATTGGCAGCAGTGTCCAAAACACAAAGCTGGACTGTTAGGACAACTTCAAATTGAATAATGTCATGTTAGTCAAAAGAAGGAAGGAATAAAGCAAAGCCTCCCTAGCATAGACAGATGCCATGGCTGAGTCTGAAAGGATTAGGTTATTTCCACATTTACTATATTAATGACTCACCAGACATTAGTCATGGAAGCGTCTCGTGTGATATGAAAGCCACAGAGTTTAATGGTCCTATTTCCTGTCCTCAGCGCTCTTCATTCAGAAAAGCTTTGCAAAACTCCTATATTTGAGGATGTTCAATGTGCAAATTTTTTTAACTTTGCAGTTATCCTTAACATAACAACTTTCCTGCCGAAAATGTAAATAACTTATGAAAGCAAATTATTTTCAAAAACCTTAAAGTTCTTCAGAGTGCTTCAGTTCTTTACTAATAATGAATATGTCAAATCTAAACATTTTATATTGCAATATTTTTGTTAGAGGTATTCTAGTTCTATGTATCTGGATCAGAATTTATGTTATAATGTGTCATTAAGCCTATGCTTTTCTTTTTTATCCTCAATATTTATTTATATTTAATAATCATGTTATTTTTTAGTTGACAAATAAAAATTGTATATCTGTTTTGTGTACAACATATTGTTTTGAAACATGTATATATTGTGGAATAACTAAATCAACTAATTAACTTCTATGTTACTTCACATACCATTTACGTGGGGAGAACACATAAAATCTACGGTCTAAACAATTTGTAAGATGGCTGTGCTTCTTAATGAAACAAACTAACTGAATTTCTGCTTTCTCATAACACTTTCCACAACTGAGCACAAGTGATTTAAGGCATTATTTATACTAAGCTCTTCTTCATCAGCACAGGCATTTAAAAGGTTTTTGAAGCTATTGTTCACCCTGCATTGGTTTGGGAAATACTTTTTTAAGCTGTCAATCTAAAACCTAAGTTGATGCATGCAAAAACATTACCCTATTAATAAACTTATTTTCTTCATTGGGGACCTGTTATCGAAAAACAATTCCACTGCAGGAATTAATTAGCTGACAGAGAAATCTTCCCATATAAATGAAAGCATATTGACTCTTATAAAGGGCCCTTAAACTTGAAGTACTTAAACTATTTTCAGTTCATGACTTTACTAAATATTCTCTCCCCCTTTATATAAGCCACATATAGCATCATGGAAACATTTATAAAATATTAGACTTCGTCTTCCCAAAAAGATATATTTCCTGCATATGAAAATGGGAATTATCAAGATTCATCCAAATGTTCAGCAGCCTAGAATGACAGTATAATATGATAGAAAAAGCACTGAACTAGGATTCAGACAACCTATGTCTAGTCCTACTTCTGCCAGTGCTAAGCGACCTTAGAGCAAGTTATTTCATGTTCTATGCCAGTTCTCATATTAGTGAAAGAAGACAGTCAGGCTACTTGATTTAGTAATTCCCTTCTGACTCACATCCTCTAATTAGTTTTTAATCACCCATGGAGGAACACATTTGTATGTATCTTACACTTATTATTCACACTGTTTTGTAAATAGATATTGTTTCTTGTAACCATTTTATTGAACTATAATTACTTGGTTAATATCTGACTTTCCCATTAGCTTTTCAGCTCTATAAGGGCATTGGTATAGTATAATCATTATGATTTGATACAATATTACCAGTATAGTATCAAAGACTGGTAATATAGTCAACTAAATGCATAGCAAATATATACTTAAATACTAAACACATAGTACATATATACTTAAAGATATTAAAATGCATTAATGGAATTCAAATATTGTATTTGCAAAATAAGGTGTGATTTTGCTATGGTCTGAATGTTGATGTCCCCCTGAAATGCATATATTGAAACCTAATACTGAATGTGATAGTATTCAGAGGTGGGAACTTTGGGAAGTGGTTAAGCTGAGGGCACCACCTTCATGAATGGAATTAGTTCTCTTATAAAGGAGCTCCAGCTCTTGGGACTGGAACTTGCTCTTTGTGAGTGAGTGAGTGAGTGATGAATGAATGTGATGAGTCATGTAATTGGAAGTCCTGGGTTCAGGTGGAATTCAGCATTGATTCTTCTTGAACACCCAGTTTCTAGTAAGGAAAACTTTACTATGTCATGTACAGTTTTAGCTTTGTCTTAAGGTCATCCTCTGTCTTTGAGGCAAATTAGCTGCAGCAGTTCCAAGCTTCACATCCATATGCCACATTATCAATAAGGACATTAAGAAGGACAGAGAGAATTCTTCCGAGAGTCACACCTGTAAGATTACTCTTGATTACATGCTCTGCTCTTTCAGGAGAAATGAGTGACCAGGGGCAGAAATGAACTGGGTGAACTTTTGGACTTATGTAAATCTGTTACCACATTCGGAATTGATGGTGGGCTGAGATACTTTAAAAACACATTGGCTATGTGGAGAAGGAGGGAATGCCACAGCCAAAAATCTGGGTACTATTAGAAAACTCAAAGGGGGTAAAGGGAATTGTCCACTATATCATCTTTTCTCCACTGATTAAAAAGGGCACTTTCTATTCTGTTCCATTTATTTATTGGTCTGTTCCTTTGACAATACCTTACTGAATTACTTAATATACTTCCATATATAGTAGATCAGCCTCCCCCATTAGTCTTTTTTTTCAGAATTTGACTTGCTGTTCGCACATGTTTTTTCTTTCAGATATACTTTAGATTTATTTCCTCAGGATATTCACAAATATTTCATTGGGATTTCATTACGGGTTTTACTGGATTATTGATTTAAAATAGTTGACATATTTAAAATAATGCATCTTTTTTTGTCTAAGGAGGGATGCATATTTTCTTATTCAATTCTTTTTCATATATATCCATAAATGGATTTAAAATTTTCTTTGAATTGGTCCTGTACATTTTCTGCTAAGTGTATTCCTAATATTTTATTGTTTTTATTTTTATTTCTTTCATTATAAATCTGACAATTGTATTATATAAATGGATAGTTATCTGAACCTTATTATTATTTCTAATAATATTTGAAGTTGATTTTTAGAATTCTCCATACAATCATAACATCTGGATAAAATGATAATTGGGCTTGTCCCTTTTTCCCAATATTTTCATATCATATTTTGTTTTGTATCTGATTAACTTGGCTAATACTTGTAGAGCTAAATTTTAAAAAGAATATTTTACTTTTGAAAACTAGAATGAGTTTCTAAATACAAGTCAAGAGCAGTTTTCCATTTACTTCATGAAGAACCTTCTTTCACAGAGTATTTATATATATATCCCATTTTTCATCATTCTTTGAAATATATTATCATTGCAATGTATTGCAAATTTAAAGCACTCGAGTATAATGGAGTTCAAACTTCAGGTGCATCAAAATTACTTCAAGACTTATTAAAATTAATATGCTTTCTTCTAGTCCCAGTGACTCTAATCAGTAAGTATGGACAATTTTAAATAATAGGGAATGCTTCATGTAGCTTTTTATGTTTTGTTACTTTAATTCAAATGCTTTTGTTATTTTACTCTTTTTATATAAACAAGTATAACTGTAAAGTCAGGGAATCGTGTATTAATGTTAATATATAAAATTGCCTATAATTTATCTTTGTGTATCATCCTTGTCAGATTCTGGTATCAGTGTATTGGATTTATTTTCAAAAACAACAAAAAGATTTTCTTCTTTTTAGTAGCAAGGAACACTTTCTAAGCATCAGAAATAACTTTTTCCTGAAGTTTTAAACAATTCTTTATTAACCATCACGTCTTTACCTTTTTTTGTAGGGTAAAACTTCGACCAATTTTCTAATTATTTTTATTGTTACTATTCTATGTATTTGAATTACTATGAGTTACTTTTGTTATTCGTACTTACCAAACAAAATTTTATTTCATCCACATTTTTAAATGTATTAGAGTTTTATAATGTATTTTATATATTTGTTTCTTTAGTATTTATGGTTATTTCCTTTTTACTCATATCTAATATTCTAAATTTATATCATCTTCCTAATTTGATTACTTACTGATTTTTCCCAAGTATGCAGACTTTATATATATTTTAGTTATCATGTGTTTGTTTTCTGATGTATTATTCTCTAATTTTATCTTTATGGAATTTTTTTTTCACTTACCATAGATTTATTTTATTTTTCTTACTATAACTTCTGGAAATGTATGCTTAATTTATTTTGTTTAAAAGTGTAAGTGCTTACAACTATATAGTTTCCTATGAACATAGCTTTGGCTCATAAAGTAAGTTTTAAATTAATATTTTCTCATTATTTTCTATTTTTTAATTTTTATTTTAAGTTCCAGGGTACACGTGTAGGATGTGCAGATTTGTTACATAGATAAATGTGTGCCATGGTGGTTTGCTGCACCTATGAACCCATCACCTAGGTATTGAGCCCAACATAAGCAGCATACATTAGCTATTTATTCCAATGCTTGCCCTCTCCTCACCCAACCCCCAACAGCCCCCAGTGTGTTTGTTCCTCTGTTTGTGTCCATGAGTTCTCATTGTTCAGCTCCCACTCTCATTGTTCAGCTCCCACTTATAAGTGAGAACATACGGTGTTTTGTTTTCCATTCCTGCTTTAGTCTGCTGAGGATAATGGCTTCCAACTCCATCCATGTTCCTGCAAAGGACATATTCTCATTCCTTTTTATGGCTGCATAGTATTCCATGGTGTATATGTAACACATTTTCTTTATCCAGTCTATCATTGATGGGCATGTGGGTTGATTCCATGTCCTTGCTATTGTGAATAGTGTTGCAATGAACATACATGTGCATGTATCTTTGTAATAAAATGATGTACATTTTTTTGAATATATACCCAGTAGTAGAATTGCTGAGTCAAAAGACATGTCTTGTTCTAGATCTTTGAGGAATTGCCACGCTGTCTTCTACAATGGTTGAGCTAATTTGCATTCCCGCTAACAGTGTAAAAGTGTTTTTATTTCTCTACAACCTTGCCAGCATCTGTTGTTTTTTGACTTTTAAATAATCACCAATCTAGCTAGCGTGAGATGGGATATTATTATGGTTTTGATTTGCATTTCTCTAATGATCAGTGATTTGAGCTTTTTAAAATATGTTTGTTGGCCATGTGAATGTCTTCTTTTGAGAAATGTCTGTTTATGTCTTCTGCCCATTTTTTAATGGGGTTGCTTGTTTTTTTCTTGGAAATTTGTTTAAGTTCCTTGTAGACTCTGGATATTAGACCTATGTCAGATGGATAGATTGCAAACATTTTCCCCCATTCTGTAGATTGCCTGTTCACTCTGATGCTAGTTTCTTTTGCTGTGTGAAGCTCTTCTGCTAAGTTAGATCCCCTTTGTCAATTTTTGCTTTTGTTGCAATTGTTTTATCGTTAAATCTTTGCCCATGCCTATGTCTTAAATAGTATTGCCTAGATTTTCTTCAAGGGTTTTTAAAATTTTGGGTTTTATATTTGATTTTTAATCCATTTTGAGTTAATTTTTGTATAAGGTGTAAATAACAGGTCCAGTTTCAGTTTTCTACATATGGCTAGCCAGTTCTTCCAGCACCATTTATTAAATAAGGAATCCTTTCCCCATTGCTTGTTTTTGTCAGGTTTCTCAAAGATCAGATTGCTTTAAATGTATGGTCTTATTTCTGAGTTCTCTATTCTATTCCATTCGTCTATGTGTATGTTTTTGTACCAGTAGCATGGTGCTTTGCTTATTGTAGCCTTGTAGTATAGTTTGAAGTCTGGTAGCATGATGTCTCCAGCCTTGTTCATTTTGCTGAGGATTGTCTTGGCTATACAAGCTCTTTTTTTGGTTTCATATGCACTTTAAAATAGTTTTTTTTTTTGGTTTTTTTTTTGTTTTTTTTTAGATTCTGTGAAGAATGTCAATGGTAGTTTAATGGGAATAGCATTGAATCTATAAATTACTTTGGGCAATATGGCCATTTTCACGATATTGATTCTTCCTAACTATGAGCATGAAATGTTTTCCATTTGTTTGTGTCCTCTCTGATTTCCTTGAGCAGTAGTTTGTAGTTCTTGAAGAGGTCCTTTTCTAGATTATCTGTAATCTGGTTTTGATTTCCTCATACACTTGAATTGTTTGGGAGAATATATTTAAGTTTCAAAGTTAGAGAGTTTTTGATTATTGTTGTTTTTATTTCTACTATTATTCTTTCTAGATGTATAGTAAAAGAGGAATGTAACATTTAATATAATGTTTACTTTAAACAGTTATTCATGCACATAAAGAGCCTAACAATAGTACAGACAGTCTTTGAGTTACAATGGTTTGACTTACAATTTTTCTACTTTACAATGGTGCAAAAGTAATATGTATTCAGTAGAAACTATAGTTTGTGTAACCATACAAACATTCTGCTTTTTACTTTCAATACAGTATTCAATAAATCACATGAACTATTCTACACCTTACTATAAAAGGCTTTTTCTTAGATGATTTTGGCGAACTGTAAGGCTAATGTAAATGTTTTGAGCACATTTAAAGCAGGTAGACTAAGCTACAATATTTGGTAGGTTAGATATATTAAATATATTTTTGTCTTTCTATATTTTAATCTTATGAATGGATTATCAGAATATAACCTATTGTAAGTTGAGGAGCATTTATGTAAGATTTGTTTAAAACAAGGACATTAACAACAGTTTCCTACCCCTCCCCACAATTACCTTTACACAGATACAACTGCTTTTAACTTTTAAACATTTTTTTAACCTTTAGCTTTTCATCTGATTCTTTTGGTATTTACCTCCATATTTCTAAATAGCACACTTTTATTTTTAATTCTTAATTTTTCAGTTTAAGTATTTTCTATGGACTTTCCGCTATGGAAGATGAAAATTATCTTTCCCTCCTCACACACTAAACATCCACATGCACCCTTACCAACCATTCTAATTATAATTATATCATAATTTGGGTTCAATTAATATTCAGTTCTTGCTTTCCCAAGATAGTGCCAGCACTAGAGCTCAGCTGTGTAGAAAACTATTCTTAATTTTTCTTTTCTGGAAAATCCAAATTTTGTGCCACCTTTAAAAGAATCTCTTTCAAAGTTATTGAAACATCTATATAGTGTTCTATTTATTTCATTTTCTCTGAGAATTCTTACCAAGAGCTTTCTCATAGATCCCAATCTAGGCTCTCCACTTTTGCCCAGATGTCTCCCTGGGATCTTCCTTTACCAACTGCCTTGGGGTTTTGTTCATCTCTCTTTTTCTTCTATTTTGGATCTCTTATATCGTGTATTCCACATCTTTCTCTCTTAAAAAAAAACTCTCTCTTTTTGATAAAGTATATTTCTAATAAATTATTCCGAAAATGCTTATGGGTCCTAATTGTTTCATGAACATCTAAAAATGACTTTCACTTAACCTCATCTCCACTGATGGTTTGTTTGTCTGGTAAATAGCTAGTTTATTTTCTTTTTTTCTTTCTTTCCTGAGACAGGATTACATTTCCTCACCCAGGCTCAATTGCAGTGATGCAATCATAGCTCACTGAAAGCTGGAACTCCAGGGGTCAACGGACCCTCTCACCTCAGCCCCTCTAGTAGCTGGGACTACAGGTGCACACTGCCATGACTGGCTAATTTCTTTACTTTTTATTTTTGTAAAGATGGAGTCTCTGTATCTTGTTGAGGCTGGTCTCGAACACCTGGCCTCAAGTGATCCTCCAGCCTCAGCCTCCCCAAATGCTGAACTGCTCGAATTGCAAGTATGAGCCACTGCACTCAGCTTGCTTTTTTTTTTTTTTTTGGTTTCTGATGTTACTTTTTAAAAAATTGAATGCCATTCTGATTTTTTATATCCTGTATATTACTTTTTCTTTCTTTCTGAAAACTTGAGAAATCTTTCCATTTTTCTTAGTGTTTTGAAATTTAATAACATTGTGTCTTGCTCTCCGTATATTTTAAGTTTTAAGTGCTGCACTCAGTAGCTCCTTTTGATCATATTCTTTATTTCTGAAAAATATTTTTGAATTATTTTATTGAGGATTATTAACCTTCTATTTTCCCTCTTCTCTCATTCTGAAATGTCTATCTTTTAGAGATAGGACTGCCTGGATTTGTCCTCTAATTTTCTAATATTTTCTCACCTAATTTCCATCTCATTATCTTTTTGTTTTTTCTGGGTTATTTCTCATAATTTATCTTCTGACACTTTTAAATTTCTTCTAACATTTTTTAAAATTCTAAGAGTACTTTAAAATTATCAGAATACTTGTTTTTCATAGTTTTATTTCAGATTTCTTATTTCAAAAAGTCATCATTTCCTCCAAGATGTGTTTTGTCTTCTTCTTTTAGGTTTTCCAGAAATATCTGATAATCCCCAATTGCTTGCTCATAATTGAGAGTGGAGGATAAAAAAACTAATTTGAAGTTCTGAGCATGACTGCAAGTTGGTTTGGCTCACTACCTGTGAATGACTGATGTCATTATAGGTGGAGCATCCGTAACCTGAAAATCCAAAATCACAAATGCTAACAAAATCTGAAACTTTCTGAATGCCCACATTGACACCACAAGCAAAAAATTCCACACTGATCTCATGTAACAGGTAATGGTCAAAACAAAAATTCTCAACACACAGTTTATATAGCATAGCCAAGAAAATGAAAAAAGACCCTTCAAGCCTTCTACAAGTGTAATATATCTTTTTCACAGATGCCCAGATTCTCACCTAAAACATAAAATGCAGTGTACGGTAACCTTTCAATCAGAAAAAGCGTCGTAAGTGGATACTGAAAGCCTGCCGTGTTTGTTGTCGCTGTTGTTTAATAGCTAACACAGGTATTCTTGTGATGTTAGTGTGCTGCTTAGTTACCATGGACTGAGTTACTGAGTCTTTTCACTGTATTAATGATATGTCTTTTTTTTTTTTTAACTTTTAAGTACTGATGTGCAAATGAGTGGAAGAAAATGATAGCTTATCAGAAGCATACAAATTTAGAGTAACTATGGTAATGCCAAACAGCAAGATTGTCCACGTGGGTAGCTGAGAAAGGAACCCTTTTGCTTACTGATGGTTCATGTACACAAACTTTGTTTCATGCACAAAATTATTTAAAATGTTGTATAAAATCACCTTCAGGCTATGTGTATAATGTATATGTGAAATATCAATGAACTTCATGTTTAAACATGGGTTCTGTCTCCACAGTATCTTATTACATATGTGGAAATATTCCAAAAATCAAAAAGTATCTGAAATCTAAAAACCTTCCCAAGCATTTTGGTTAAGGGACCCTCCAACTGTATCTTGACTTTGTCCTTGGGTCAATCTGTTTCTGTAGATAAGATACTTTGTATTTTCTGACTACTGGTAAATATAGATGCCAGCCTTCTAGGAGTCAAAGTGCTGAAAGAGACTGAGAGAGCATTACTCAGCACTCAGGAAGTAACTGCACATTCTGTCCCCTTTATTTTCAGTATGTTAATCACATACTGGTGTACCTGGTGCTCTCTAATCCATAACACCTCTGTTTTAGCTGCTCCAAAAAATAAAACATTTTTTCCTTTGCTAGGGTGGAAGATTTCATTTGGGATTTTATTTCTTAGACAATTTTCCAAATTCTTCTCCTTATTTTACAGTCCTTTTCTTCATTTCCAGAGGCATTTGTTGCTACTGATTCCTGAGTCTTTTAGAGCATTACTAATTGGATTGGCTCTAGGTTTTTTTCACCTGTAGGTTCGGATTTAGTTTTCTATTGTTTGTTAAATCATTTATCACCCTTCATCTTCTTTCTAATTGTCTTGCTTTACACCGTAAAAGAATATCTACAACCATCTGATCTTTGACAAACCAGACAAAAACAAGCAATGGGGATACGATTCCCTGTTCAATAAATGGTGTTGGGAAAGCTGGCTAGCCATGTGCAGAAAGCAGAAACTGGACCCCTTCCTGACACCTTACACTAAAATTAACTCCAGATGGATTAAAGATGTAAACGTAAGACCTAACACCATAAAAACCCTATAAGAAAATCTAGGCAAAACCATTCAGGACATAGGTGTAGGCAAGGACTTCATGACCAAAACACCAAAAGCATTGACAACAAAAGCCAAAATAGACAAATGGGACCTAATCAAACTCCACAGCTTCTGCACAGCAAAAGAAACAGTCATTAGAGCGAATCGGCAACCAACAGAATGGGAAAAAATTTTTGCAGTTTACTCATCTGACAAAGGGCCGATATCCGGATATCCAGAATTTACAAAGAACTAAAACAGATTTACCGAAAAAAAAAAACTAACAAGCCCATTCAAAAGTGGGCAAAGGATATGAACAGACACTTTACAAAAGAAGACATACATTAGGCCATCAAACATATGAAAAAATGCTCATCATCACTGGTCATCAGAGAAATGCAAATCAAAACTAAATTGAGATACCATCTCACGCCAGTTAGAATGGCGATCATTAAAAAATCTGGAGACAACAGATGCTGGAGAGGATGTGGACAAATAGGAACACTTTTGCACTGTTGGTGGGAGTGTAAATTAGTTCAGCCATTGTGGAAGACAGTGTGGCGATTCCTCAAGGACCTAGAAATAGAAATTCCATTTGACCCAGCAATCCCATTACTGGGTATATATCCAAAGGATTACAAATCGTTCTACTATAAGGACACATGCACACGAATGTTCATTGCAGCACTGTTTACAATAGCAAAGACCTGGAACCAACCCAAATGCCCATCGACGATAGACTGGATAGGGAAAATGTGGCACATATACACCATGGAATATTATGCAGCCATCAAAAACGATGAGTTTGTGTCCCTTGTAGGGACATGGATGAACCTGGAAACCATCATTCTCAGCAAACTGACAGAAGACCAGAAGATCAAACACCGCATGTTCTCACTCATAGGCGGGTGTTGAGCAATGAGAACACACGGACACAGGGAGGGGAGCACTACACACTGGGGTCAGTTGGGGGGAAATAGGGGAGGGACGGTGGGGGGTGGGGAGCTGGGGAGAGATAGCAGGGGGAGAGATGCCAGATGTAGGTGATGGGGAGGAAGGTAGCAAATCACACTGCCATGTGTGTACCTATGCAACAATCTTGCATGTTCTTCACATGTACCCCAAAACCTGAAATGCAATAAAATAAATAAATGGGGAAAAATAATAAATAAATAAATAAATAAATAAATAAAATAAAAAATAAAAAGCTGGAAAAAAAAAGAATTATACTTTATAGTTTGTGTGTGGGAGGAGGAGAGTGGGGACTGGGAAGGAGTGAAAATAGTTACATGTGTTCAACATCCCTAACTGCAAGTCAGGGATATAAGTCTTCCTTTTTCCGTTTGTTTTTTCATTACTGAGATTTGCTATGTTGTGTACCTACATGGTTACTTCTATAAATGTTTTGTGGAAACTTGAAAAAAAAACTGCATCCTCTGGTTCTGAATTGTAGAGTCTGAATTACAGAGTTATATATATATATAAATGTATATATATATATATATATATATATGTATTTTTTTTTCAGTGTTCTATAGTTCTCAAGATACATTCTGTATTATTCAAGGTGTTCCATTAAAAAATAAAAAGGGTGCACTCACTTATAAGGCTAAATTTATGGAAGTTTAATTTACAGGATGGTAGCTATAATTAATGTTAATATATACTTGAAGTTTGCTAAAAGATCTTAAGTGTTCTTACTACAAAAAAAAAACTATACAAGGTGATGGATATGTAATGAGCTTGATTGTGGCAATCATTTCACAATATATAATTACATCAAAATATCATGTTGTATATTTCAAATATATATAATTTTCTTTAGATAGGATCTCACTCGTTGCCCAGGCTAGAGGACAGTGGCATAATCTCAGCTGATGCAGCCTTGACCTCCTGGGCTTACGGATCCTCCCACCTCAGCCTCCTGAGTAGCTGAGAAGACAAGCTTGTGCCACCATGCCCAGCTAATTTTTTTATTTTTTCTGTAGACAAGTTCTCATCACGTTTCCCAGGCTGGTCTCAGATTCCTGGACTCAAGTGATTTTCCCACTTTGATCTCTCAACATGCTGGGATTACAGATGTGAGCAAATGCACCCGGCCTATATAAAATTTTTGTTTGTCAATTATACCCCAGTAAAGCTGTGGGGGCGGAAATAAATAAATAGATGAATAATATAAGATTTCTGAATATTTGTGGGAAACATTGCCTATCCAGCCAACTTCTGGGTGCTGTTAAATGTGTATTAGCATATTAAAGGCCTCTGAAAACCTGAAATTAAAAAATCATTTACCCTTGAAATGATTCTCAAATTTATTTGAGCATGAATTTTATTTCATAGCAGCTACTCATCTCACACCATTCAGAGAAAAGCTGTATGAGATCATCCTTATGTCATTATTCAGATCCTCTGTTATCTTATTTGGTACCTATATACTTTATCCATCACATATCAAAAGACATACGTTAAAGTCTTATCATATTATTTTTAGTGTGCTTTTCACTTTGTGTTCACACAAAAATTGCATTTCTGTAATCCCAGCACTTTGAGAGATCAAAGCGGGAGAATCACTTGACTCCAGGAATCTGAAACCAGCCTGGGAAACATGATGAGAACTTGTCTTCACAAAAAAATTGCATTTTTGTTTGGCAAACTTAGCTTATCATCATTCTAAGACTATATCTTTTGTTAAGGAAGTTGGCTGTAGTTAGTTGATAAAATGCTGAGTGTTTCAGTTTGCACTTTTAACTGTTATATTTTGTTAGTTATTATTACTGATGTTATCGTTCTTTAAGGCTTATGTTTGTATTAGTCTTTCATGGACCTGTTATTATGAATATCTGCTTTCTAAACTTGATTGTATATTAAGTAGAAAGTAAACTACTAGACTATAAATATTCTTGGCAAAATCTAAAGTATATACTGGTGAAAAGCACAGGGTCTGAATGTAGAGTACCAGATTTCAGGAGTGGTTCCATCACATATTAAATAATTGTGAAAACTCTCTTACCCCCATCTTTGAAATAGGAATAATAAGACCACACGTCATAAGGTTGTGTCTAGGATAAACAAAAATACTGTAGGAGACCAGAATCTGCCACTCGCTTTGGCATACAGATTATATTGAGCCGAAGGCAGCTGAGAAGAAGCAGATAGAAGAAAATATCTCTGCCCTCCTCCTATTTGCCTAAAAGCAGGACATACGTTTACCAACACAAAGGTGTACTACTCCCCTCTCTACCAAGAAGGACAAAGGCCCCCTTACACTAATCAGCATGGAGATACTGCCAGAAGTGTCTTCATTAACCAGGTTCATTAGCTAGCTTTTATCTATCATTTATTTGCCTTCTCACAATTTTCAGCCTGTAGAAACTCAAAGTTCTTAGCCTTTGTCTTGTCACTTCTCTAAAAATTTACGTTTTTTTGGTCAAAATGCTGTGTAAGTCATACTTCTAGTCCCTCTCTTTAAGAATTATTCATGCCATGGGTATCTCCTTGGATATGTGAAATATACATGTTAACAAATCTCTGTTTTTATATTGTTAATCTGTCTTTTATACAGGGATCCATCACAGCTAATAACTAAGGGTAGAGGAAAATTATTTTTTCTTCCCCTACTATATATATGACCTGTCTAATATGTAGCAGTGATTGTTCATTATTAAGACTTGTTGCTAAAAACATATATTATGAACATTTTTTTAAAAATTAAAGAGTATGATTAATGAAATAAAGGGTAAATAATTTAGTGTCACTCAATTTTTATATGACTAACTCCTATAATGACATTGGTTTATCTTGCAAAAAAATTTCTTTCTTTCACATTCTTTCCTGTCTTCACTTTCAGTCCATATAATTAGTTTGAATGTTAGAGAGGCCAGTTTTCACAGAGTGGGCAAAAGACTCTCAGACTGTCTGTCTAATCAAATATCCTGCTAAGTACAAATGTAGAACAATCAAGTTTTGAAAAATAATGAAGACTTTTTATATAGCTAAAAGATTACAGAAAATTTTACAATGACTTTTGTAAGGAGGAACATGCTGAGGAATAATAATGAAGACAGAAAAGAAAAATTCCCCCCAAAAAACGTTTTAGTATCAATATTCATAGTAACTCCATAAACTTGCCACCAAGTTTTAGTATGAAAGAAAAAAAAAAAAAAAAAAAAAACTAGGATAGTAATTGAACAGCAGTCATCAAAGTAGGGTATGGTAGAGAGGCATGCACATATGCTTGATGATAGGCCCAACTGCTGTGGTTATTTAGTTTAAGTTATCCTTGCCAACAGTTTAACACTCCAGAAGACAGCATGTGCTTATCAAAATAGGGCTATTTATTTCATGGTGCTTTCCTCAAATGTCAACATAACTGTGAAAAGAACATTAAGGGTTTTAGTTTTGTTATAACTAAAATATTTTTGACACTCCATACTCTTTAGCTGATGAATGTCAACTGAGGCTTTGTGTGGTGTTCTTAATGAAATACACTAAATCAGCTAAAAAACACAACTGTAGCATTTTGAAAAATACAAAGGTCACAGCAGAGTAGCTGATTGTTCCATCCATGTCAATTTCAATCAGCCATTTTATAGAGATAGTCTTCAGGTTCAGTTGAGTTGACATTGGCACTTATTTATTACCAGAAAGGACAAAAGCTTCTTCTTGTGTTCTTTAAATGAACTCCTTTGTCATAAATAATGTTTTGTGTACCATATTTCTGTATTATGGAGAAAAATTTTCTTTTTTCTAATTAACTAATTGGAAATCTATTGGTAAATATTTTGAATGTATATCCTTTTCCTTAGTATGCTTTCACTCAATAAAACAATTCAAATCCATTAATAGAGTTTTCCTAAGTTACTACTATGATGGTTGTAAAAATAATATTCTAAATCTATCAGTCTTTCTCCACTTCTTTGTTGAATTTTCTTAGCTTTATATATAGCAGGTCTTTATTGCCATTGAAAATTGGAAAAAATTGTAATGGGCACCACTTTTGTCAGTCACACATTACAAATTGCATATAAGCAATATTCAAATTATAATTCTTTTGTTTTGTTTCCTATATATTTTATTTTAAAATGTCAAATGCTAACTGGGCAGTCATGTGTTAGTCAATGGATCAATTATTTTGACTGACTTATGAAGAAAGGGATAATCAATGTACTCCAAGTCAAGGTTACCTAGTATGTTGATGGTTTAATCAGAATTATAAACTTGGGATTTCAACAAATTTTGTGTGTCTTTTCTATCTTGTTTTACCATGAAATTATTCTCACCATCATTATCATTACCTTACTTTTGTCAATCATACTATAGTATCTGTGAAGTAGTTTGAGTGCCTTGAAATAAAGTTGCATTTCACCACTTGTCCCCATTATTAAACTTAAGAACAAGACCATTGTTAGAGATGATCCCTAACTGATTTAAAATAAACAAATTTTGCAGTAGTGAGCTAATTAAATGGAGATTAAATTGTTTCATTTTGGAGCTTTTGAAAGGTATGGCAGAGGCTATTCTTTCCTTCTTTTACAGCAATTGTATTCTTAAAGAATATGATGAATTATTTCCTTATGTATTTAGATCCTGACCTTTAAATGTTTGCTGTTATAAAATGCATATAGAATTGTTTGTTATGCTGATTATTAAACCCTACAATATTTCTGTGGCATTGAATTGCATTTTGTAGTTTTTCAGAAATTTCTAATGGCAATGATAAATGACAAATATTAATTGACTATGGCACTTCATTTATAAACAATAGCTTAAATTAAATGAAATGTCTTAAACCTCTCATCTAGACGTTATCTTCAATTTTTACCCTAGAAAAGACTAATCAGTGCCAACTTTAGTTAATTTAAGATAAAAGGAGACATCCCTTATCCATTAGTAAATATTTTATCATGATGTTTTACTCCTAAAATTTTAAAAGATTGGATTAAACAGCTATTGAAAAACATCTGTGCATGCCATACAATATGATTTTATCAGTCAGTTTTTAGTTGCAAGCAATCAACACCATAACAAGTTGAAGCAGAAAACAAATCTATTAACTAATATTAGGTAGTTCATAGAATTATTAAAAGTTGATATGGTTTGGCTGTGTCCCCACCCAAATCTCATGTTGAATTGTAGCTCCCATAATTCCCATGTGTCATGGGGGGGACGAGTGCAAGGTAATTGAATCATGGGGATGGGTCTTTCTCATGCTGTTCTCATGTGAGTGAATAAGTCTCATGAGATCTGATGGTTTCATAAAGGGAAGTTTCCCTGAACACATTCTCTTGCCTGCTGCCATGTAAAACATCGCTTCGCTTCTCATTTGTCTTCTGCCATGATTGTGAGGCCTCACCAGCCATGTGAAACTGTGAGTCAATTAAACCTCTTTTATTTACAAATTACCCAGTCTCAGGTATGTCTTTATTAGTAGTGTGAGAACACACTAATACAGTAAGTTGGTACCAAGAAGTGGGGTGCTGCTGTAAAGATACTCAAAAATGTGGAAGCAATTTTGGAACTGGGTAACAGGCAGAGGTTGGAACAATTTGGAGGGCTCAGAAGAAGACAGGAAGATGTGGGAAGTTTGGAACTTCCAAGAGACTTGTTGAATGACTTTGACTGAATGCTACTCATCTCAGATGGAGATGAGAAACTTGTTGGGAACTGGAATAAAGATGACTCTTGCTGCATTTTAGCAAACAGACTGGTGGCAGTTTGCCCCTGCCCTGGAGATTTATGGAACTTTGAACTTGAGAGAGATGATTCAGTCCATCTGGTAGAAGAAATTTGTAACCAGCAAAGTGTTCATTAGGTTACTTGAGTGCTGTTAAAAGCATTCACTTTTATGTATTCACAAAGTTATGGTTTGGAGTTGGAACTTATGTTTAAAAGAGAAGCAGAACATAAAAGTTCAGAAAATTTGCAGTCTGGCAATGCTATAGAAAAGCAAAACCCATTTTGAAGAAGAAATTCAAACCAGCTACAGAAATTATGTAAGTAACAAGAATGCAACTGTTAATTGCCAGGACAATAAGGAAAATGTGTCCTGGGTATGTTACAGACCTATCCAGCAATCCCTCTCATCACAGGACTGGAGGCCTAGGAGGAAAGTATGATTTCATGGGCCAGGCCCAGGGACTTCCTGTTGTGTGTAGCTTAGGGACTTGGTGCCCTGCATTCCAGACACTCCAGCTAGGGCTAAAGGGGGCCAAGGTACAGCTCAGGCTGTGGCTTCAGAGATTGCAATCTCCAAGCATTGGCAGCTTCCATGTGGTGCTAAGCCTGTGGGTGCACAGAAATGAAGAACTGAAGTTTAGGAAATCCACCTAGATTTCACAGGATGTGTGGAAACACCTGGCTGTTAAGACAGAATTTTGTTGCAGGGGTGGGGCCCACATGAAGAACCTCTGCTAGGGCAGTGCAGAAAGGAAATATGGGGTTTGAGCCCCAACACAGAGTTCCCACTGAGCCAGTGCCTGGTGGAGTTGTAAGAAGAAGGCCACCATCCTCCAGACCCCAGAATGATAGATGCACCAACATCTTGCACCATGCACCTGGAAAAGCCAGACATTCACTTCCAGCCCATGAAAGCAGCCAGTAGGAGGGGCTGTACCCTACAAAGCCACAGGAGCAGAGCTGACTAATACCATGGAAAACCACCTCTTGCATCAGCATGACCTGGATGCAAGACATGGAGTCAAAGGAGATCATTTTGGAGCTTTAAGATTTGACTGCCCTGCTGGATCTCAGACTTGCATGGAGCCTATAGCCCCTTTATTTTGGCCAATTTCTCCCATTTGGAATGCGTGCATTTACCCAATGTCTATATGCACATTGTATCTAGGAAGTAACTAACTTGCTTTTGATTTTACAGGCTCATAGTCAGAAAGGACTTGCCCTGTCTCACATGAGACTTTGGACTGTGGACTTTTAAATTAATGCTGAAATGAGTTAAGACTTTGGGGGACTGTTGGGATGGCATAATTTGTTTTGAATTGTGAAGACATGAGATTTGGGAGGGGCCAGGAGCAGAATGATGTGGTTTGTCTGTGTCCCCAGCAAACCTCATCTTAAACTGTAGCTCCCATAATTCTTGTGTGCTGGGGGAAGGACCTGGTGGGAGGTAATTGAATCATAGAAGCAGGTCTTTCCCATGCTGTTCTCATGAGAGTGAGTAAGTCTCACTAGATCTGATGCTTTTATAAATGGTATTTCCTCTGCACACACTCTCTTGCTTGCCACCATGTAAGACGTCACTTTGCTTCTCGTTCACTTTCTGCCATGATTGTGTGGTCTCCCCTGCCATGTGAAACTGTGAGTCCATTGCAACTCTTTCCTTTATAAATTACCCAGTCTCAGGTATGTCATTATTAGCAGCGTGGGAACAGACTTATACAGAAGTCAAGATAAATAGACTTGAAGATAAGCTTCCAGTACAATACTGAAACCCACATCATAGAATTGGACTGATGAGGAAGCTGCTGCCAATGCTGCCATTTTTCTGCCTGTGCACAAGTGGCCAAGAGCTCAAATATCTATTGTAGCTGTTAGAGTTAATTTTCAAACCTGGATGCCTCTGTCTCATGACTTGGGCCAGAACAACGCATGTCCCACTCAGAGCCTGATTCCTTATGCTACTGAGTTCTGAATTGAAGTCTCAGGTTGGTATATCTACAAAATCACATACCTTCAGCCTACCTTAAAGGGCGAGCAGCAAAATAAGTTTTCTGGATTTGACTCTGGCAAGATAGGAATCAATATGTGTAACACTATCAATATGTAAAGATGATGTTCAGAAAATGTTGGACAGCCATAAATGACAGTTGACTGTTATGTAATATTCTATAAAGAACACACATACTTCCACACATGCACTTACATACATATGTGCATACACACACACAATAAAGTACAAAACATTATTGCAAGGTTTGAATTATTCTGTCTGGTGGCTGGGTGGCTTTTGGTAGGATATAACCTCTCTAAGCTCTAGTTTTCCCTTTTCGAGGGAATTAGCAACAGCAGCTACCTCATAAGGATTTTGTTAGGATTAAATGAGATAATTCACATAAAGCTCTTAGCACTCTACCTTACACACAGCAATGGCTAAGCTGTTTTATGTAATTATTAATTCTCATTTCAGTCCCTTCTCCCTACCTTTGAATTGTATCCTTTTTCTTTCATTACTATGTATATAATTAACTTACAAGTTTAGATCATAAAGGGTTAGAAAAATGTTTTTAAATCTTAAAACCAGCATAAACAAAAAGTAGTTAAACCAGCAATATAGGATTGAATCATTCCAATTTCTAGTTAGTGTCACGTGTACCTTATAGAGTTTCCTTGCATTGTGTTCCAAAGAATATTACATTTTTCTTTATTCTTTGTAGATTGTTCAATCTTACAATTACATATGCTAAAACTTGTTCTCTGTGATTACAGCCTATTCCTTAACACTGACAATAATTCAAAACTATTCATTCATATTTGTTCTCTGTAATAGTTTAGTCCCACATTAAAAGAGCCATACATAATACTTCATCCAGGCAGTCAGAAGAAAGAAAGAACAAAAGAGAGGGTCATATTTATATCTGTATTTCTAAACCTTTTAAATCAGTTCTCCAATTTAAAACTATTGTAAGGAACATAAAGGTTTTCTAATTTGATAAGAAACAAAAGAGCCTACCAGCTGCATTTTCTTTCCTGAGATTGATTTTATAATTTCTCATTAATTACCACTGTGCTAGCAATAGCAATCAACAGTGTAAGAAATAGAGACACATTTTATCATCATAATAATCATAACCAAAAGGAATTATATATCAAAAGAAGACAAGTGAACATTTAGATTACATACTCCATAGGGTCAACTATCATGTTTTGTACATAGAAGACAATTCTTATTTAGTGTTTAGTATACTTTTTTTCAGCTCAACATCATAGTATCATCTTGGTCTGGTCAGCTTTATATGTTCTGTGCTCTATGAACTATAGAATAAGAATATCAGGCTGGACTCAGTGGCTCATGTCTGTAATTCCAGCACTTCTGGAGGCCAAGGCAGGTGGATCATGAGGTCAGGAGTTCAAGAGCCATCTGCCCAAGATTGTGAAACCCTGTCTCTACTAGAAATACAAAAATTTGCCAGGCAGGCTGGCGGGCACCTGTAACCCCAGCTATTCAGAAGGTTGAGGCAGGAGAATTGCTTGAACTTGGGAAACGGAGGTTGCAGTGAGCCAAGATCATGCCACTGCACTCCAGCTTGGGTGAAAAAGCAAGACTCCATTTCAAAAAAAAAATATATATATATATATATATATATATATCAGTCAGATTTGAACCATCTTAAGTAACTGGAAAAGTAAATATTTTCTTCCAGAGACTCAAAACCAAATCATTGTAATAAGAATTGGGTGCTAAAATCAAGCAATAATAATTTTGATGAGAATATGGAGAATAGGGAACGCTTGTACACTGTTGGAAGGAATGTAAATTGGTGCAACCACTATGGAGAACAATTCGGAGGTCCCTCAAAAAAAACTAAAAATAGAGCTCCTATACCATCTAGCAATTCCAGTCCTAGGTATTCCACCCAAAAGGAAGGAAATCAGTATATTGAAGAAATCTCTTCACGCCCATGTTTACTGCACCACTATACACAATAGCCAAGATTGAGAAGCAACCTAATGTTCATCAACAGATGACTGGATAAAGAAAATGTGACACATATACACAATGGCCATACTACTGGGCCATAAAAAAGAATGTGAGTCTATCATTTGAAACAACAAGGGTGGAACTGGAGATCATATATTAAGTGAAATAAGCCAGGCACAGAAAGACAAGTATCACATGTTCCCACTTATTTGTGGGTTCTAAAAATCAGAACAGATTAATTCATGGACATAGAGAGGAGAAGGATGGTTACCAGAGGCTGGAAAGGGTAGTGGGCAGCGGAGAGGGAGGTAAGGATGCTTCATGGGTACAAAAATAGTTAGAAAGAATGAATAAGACCTAATATTTGATAGCACAACAAGGTATCTATAGCCAATAGTAACCTTCATTGTATATTTTAACATAACTTAAAGAGTGTGATGAGTGTGATTACATTGCTTGTAACGCAAAGGATAAATGCATGAAGAAAAAGATACCACATTTCCATGATGTGCATATTAATTCACAGGGCATGCCTGTATCAAATCATCTCATATGCCCCATAAATATATACACCTACTATCTACACAGTAAAATTTTCTTAAAAAAGAATTAGGCAGTAATTTATTCTTTGACTAACACCAAATAGTCAATTCTTAGACTAGACTTCTTAAAACAATATTCTGCTCATTTAAATACTATTTGTCATTGTTAAAAAAAAAACCTGTGGAGAAATGTAAGGTGGTAGTAAAGGCTTTTTTTTTTTTTAAGTTAGACTCTTTTGAGCTATGTAAATATACATGAACAAGTTATCCAATGAGAATCAATATTAACTTTTATTTATTTTGTAATGAGAAAAAAGTGGCTGCACCACAGTTATCCGGCTTGGTTAAAATACTGCTTACTTTTCTCTGTATGAACATTTAATTAAACACATACATGCATATATAGGATGTTTCCTTACATGCTTAGTTTTACTACCATATATTAAGAGATAATAAAAATGACAATTTATTCCGTAGAATGAAAAAAAAATACGATTTCTTGCCAATTTTGGAAAGATAATTCCAAAATGATCTATCTTGTCAAATTCAGACCTTCATTGTCTGTGTAATATTGCCTGGAAGTATGTGGGATTAGGCAGGGAACATAGTCCAGGGAGGTACTGGTTCCCTCCTAGCAAGCACATTGGTATCAGTGGCAGCGAATTATGGACATAGGGTTGTTCAGTCATTAATTCATTAATTAATGAGTAAAACCGATTTTTTAGTATTTTCTATAATCAGGAACTCTTCTTGATACTGGAAATACAGCAGGTAAATGAGAGAAAGCAGTAAACTAAAACAAAGACTCTGCCATCATGAAACTTATCTTCTATTAATGGAGAGAGAC
The DNA here is from genome assembly GCF_009761245.1 of Sapajus apella. Lineage (NCBI taxonomy): Eukaryota > Metazoa > Chordata > Mammalia > Primates > Cebidae > Sapajus > Sapajus apella. Next base: position 581,326 of record NW_022437038.1, read on the forward strand.
AATCAATGAATACATGCAATAAATATTTGTATATACAGTTGAGCTTTGAACCACATGGATTTAAACTATGCAGGTTCACTATGTAGAGGTTTTCTTTCACCTCTTCCACCCGTGATACATGAAGATCAACCGTCTTTTTCTTCAGCCTACTCAACCCAAAAACAATGAGGATGAAGATCTTTATAATGATTCATTTCCACTTAACAAATAGTAAATATATTTTATCTCCCTTATGATTTTCTTAATAACATATTCCTTTCTCTAACTTAGTGTACTATAAGAATGTAGTATATAATACATATATGTAATAAACAAAATATGTGTTATTCAACTGTTTATGTTATTGGTAAGGCTTCCAGTTAACGGTAGGTTATTAGTAGTTAAGTTTTTGAGGAGTCAAACTTATATGTGGGTATTTGACTTCATAGGAGTTAGTGCCCCTAACCCCCATGTTGTTCAAGGGTCAATTATGTGTGTGTGTGTGTGTGTGTGTGTATGTATGTATGTGCATATATGTGTATATACATATATATGTATATATGCACAGAGTATGTTAGATAATGGTAAAGACAAAAGAGAAAAGGAAGAAGTGTAAATGAACTCAGGTTCAGCTGCTTGGCACTCAAAATGCCAAATACAAAAAAGAGGTTTAGTAAAAGGAAAGCAGCTTTATTCAAATGTCAGGAGTTGGGATGGTCAGACTGAAGCCTCAAAGAAACCATCTCAAATTTTCAAACTGAGTGAAGGTGTTTGAAAGGGGGAACTTGGCACAGGAAACATGCTGGCGTAGTGAAGGCATAGGCCTGCATGTCTTGTTCAGATAGCTGTCTTAACATATTGTTCTCTGGGAGTACTAGTTAGCACCATTTCAACTGTGGCCAGGTTGTTGATTAATGGCCTTGGGGTATTCTCTGGGTGGGGGAGAATTCTGCAGCTTGGTTTTCATGCTAGGTTTATTTCAAATTAGCCTCTGAAGTTTCTAAGCAAACATGTATTTAAAAGTGTGGATGGTGCAAGGGAGTGTCTTGTGTGAAAAAGAGGGAAACAAGAATTTCAAAATGTATTTCAAGGCTATGTTCTAAGGCTAAAGTAAAAAAGATTTTAAAATGCATTTCAAAGTTGAGATGTTCATTTACAACTCCTCACTGTCAAATACCATTCAATTTCTATGGAAAGTTCATGACTTGTTCTATCTTACTACTTCCTTCTGAAAAGGGACATAGTTAGGGGCAATACAATGGAATTTCTCCTCTTGAAATTGAAAATATTCTCGAGTCCATGGACTTACATAAGAAATTTGTTGGAGTGTCATGGTATGAGGATCCAGGAGTCTCTGGGAGAGTCAGTTCTGCATACAGGAGTGTATGACTGCACAATAATATCCACAGCAGCAGAGAAGAACAGAAAGTAGAATTGCAATTATACTATATGTAAGAGTTTTCCGTGCATTGGTGAGTCAACTTAGCCATGCTGTTAAGGGGTCCTGGAACGGGGCATCTGTAGCAGAAATATGGGTGTCTAATGCTTACATAGCTTGGGTTGTACTGTGAGAATAATCTTATATATATACACAACATTTAGTCTTAATCAATGCACAAGTGCCACCCTGGGCTGCAGTTAGGATGTCTGCAGCCATACAGTTTTTATAAATCCACTGTGATGTTTCTTTAGTGAGAAGGGTGATAGTGTGGCAGGTGTTATTGAAGGCAGCTGCAGTATGTTTAGCTATGGCCTCTATTTGTAATTCTACGTCTATACTTGCCTCCTGAGGGAAAAAAAAATGGCCCATGGGTAAAACCGCCAGGATGCCTACCTCTGCCTTTTATGGTTTCCCAGTTGCTGGGGAGAGTTTTCAAGTGGAATATGAAGCATCCCAATGCATCTACTGATCCTGTCATAATGTAAGTATGGCCAGCTGTGTATGCCAGAAGCCCGTAGCCAGCCTCAGGGTGAGGGATAGGCTCCAGTGTGAAGGGAGATGCTTTGTTGCCCTAGCCACATATCACTAGTCAGTTAGAGGCTTCAGGTACATTGCTCAGGGGAGTAACCATCCCATGTTATAGGTTTTAGCTTGAGGCTTGCTGCCCTTCTGTTGTTCAATGCACAGAGGTGCTTGACCCATTACTTGTATTTGCACTGTCATCAGCCATCATGCACATCCTTCACAATGCATTCCAAGGTGAGGTTGACAATAATCTGTTCACAAATTGGGGGGGAAAATTAGTCCTTGGATTTTTTTCTTTATAGGTAGGGAACTCATGGTGAGATGTGCTGTGATCATGAAGGGGAAACGAGTAGGAGGCCTCATTCCAGGTATAGAAGTGACTCCAAGTACCCAGGTTAGTAGCTTAGATGTGCCACAGTAAACCTGTGGTGGAAGGAAGGGGTAGTTCTCTGCAGACACAACAGTCTGTTTTATACTGGAGGGAAGCCACCATTTGTGCCCATTTAGTGAAAAGTTTTGTTTTGACAGTAATAAATAATTTATAAGTATATGATCTATCAAGAATTTATGTTGGCAAAGAGGTATTACTTATCTGTGTAATTTTTTTTCTAAACAATAATTTCAGGTCCTTTCTCAGCTCACACGTCCAAGCAGGCTGATTATCTGGGTTATCAGGCTAAGGTTCGGTGGACTTTATTCAAGTGAGAAATATCTGTGGTTTGATCCCAGCCAGCTTAACAGATGAATGAGTGGTCAACAGCACATCATGAGGTCCTGTCTACTCTTTGGCTACTACTGGTCTGGTTCTTGGTGCTTCTAGAATTTTAGCAACACCTGGTCTCTTGGGTAAAAAGGGTGAAGAGGCTTATGCACAGGATATGCAGACCTGGAAAGGATAAAATTATGCAACTGTTGAGGGAAGGGCCTGGTGGGAAGTAATTGGATCTTGGAGGCAGTTTCCCCTATGCTGTTCTCATGATAGTGAGTGAGTTCTCATAAGATCTGAAGGTTTTATAAGTGGCAGTTTCCCCTGTTCGCTCTTGTGCCTGCTGCCATGTAAGAAATGCCTTGCTTCCCCATCACCTTCCATCATGATTAAGTTTCCTGAGGCTTCCCCAGTCATGTGGAGTTGTGAGTCAATTAAACCTCTTTTCTTTATAAGCTACCGAGTCTCAAGTGGTATCTTTATAGCAGTGTGAAAACAGACTAATACATTTGCCCTTTGATAATTCTAAAGCTCTAGTGAGAGCAATCAGATCAGTTTTTTGTGCTAGGCTGCCAGTGGGAAGGACACAGATCTCTATTACAGTGTTCATGTCTACCGCAGCATACCCAGCTCTGCATCATCCATCTTCCATGAGGCTGTTCCAATTAGTGTACAGTTCCCAGTCTGGAGTGGCCATCAGTTGGTCTGACAGACCTGGCCTGCTAGAATAAACCACATGAAGGATTTCCAGACAATTATGCTCCAGTTTTTGGTTGGAATTAGTGGTTGGGAGTAAGGTGGTCAGGTTTAAAGCCATGGTGTTTTGTAAAGTAGTGACATTTAGGTCATCTAGGAGAATGCCCTGGTATTTGCCCATTTGCCCTGTGGTAAGGCTAGTAGCCTTCCTTCTGCTGTAGTAAAGTTAGCACCTGACAAGATAAAAACACAGTTGATTGGCTGTCCAAGTGTAAACTTTTTTGCTTCTTGCAATATTTCAAAGGTAGCAGTCACTGCCTGGATATGGGAGCAGCGGGGAATATCCTTTAGTCATTTAAACAGTTGCTTAGAGAAATGGTCTATGGGGTATCTACCAGCATCTGGACTAGCACTCCTGGCCCTATGCCTTGTTTCTTATGAACTTAGAACCTAAATGGCTTCTAAGGATTTTGCAATCCCAGAGCTGGAGGTGATAGTAATTTTCTTTAATGGTATCAAATGGTTGCTGGCATTCAATCATCCACTTCAGAGGCTCTGAATCTAATCTCTTTAGATTAGATTTATAAAGAGACTTAGTCCAAAATTAGGAATCCAAATTCGACAGAAACCCACCATGCCCAAAAGTCCTTGCAGGTGCCTCATATTCCCAGGAGCTTTTATGGCTGCTATTATTTGCTTTCTGCCAGACATCAGGCTTCTCTGTTCCTTTCCCAACCAGAATCCAAGGTAAGTTACTTTTTGTCTACACATTTGAGCCTTTAGAGGAGGCACCTGGTATAGACATTGTGCTAAGTGGTTTAGGACAAAGATTGTATTACTTAGACACTTGCCATAGTCTAAAATCACTATCAGCAAGTCATTTACATACTGCATCAAGATTCCTTCATCCAATTGTAAATTTCTTAGGACTTTTGACAATATTTTACCAAAGATAGTGGGTGAATGTTTAAGTCCTTGAGATAATACTGTTTAACAGTAGTAGAAAGTCATCTTTGTATTTGGGTCTTGCCATTCAAAGACAAAATATTGGCCTTTTCTTCAATTGTGGTACAGAAGAAGGCATCCCTTAAATCTAGTACTGAGAATCATCCACAATTTCCAGGTATGGCAGTTAACAAAGTATATGTGCTGGGCAAAGTTGAATGGATATCTTGGACTGTGTCATTAATAGCTCTCAAATCCTATATAAATCGATATTCCTTTGAGTGTGACTTTTTCACAGGCAGCATCAGGATATTGTATGGAGACATGCAGGGGTGAATAAATGCATTCTTCCAGAATTTTTGCAATACATGCTAAATTTCTTTGAAAGAATGTCTTTTTAATGGATATTGCTTTTCATCAGGTATTTTAGCACCTTCCTTATTTCTATGTGCACAGGCTGTGCATTATAAGCCCTGTTTGAAGTCCTGTTTGCCCATAAGCTGTTAATAATTTGTTCATACATGTCTGGAGGGAAGATTTCTTCTCTTTATTCTTCAGGGCGAGTGAACAGCTTCTGTAATTGCAGTGCTTGTTCTGCTGAGAATTGTAACCATAACTGTTGTTTCTCTGGAGAAAAAGTAACTTGAGAATTTTATTTACAAAGCAAGTCTCATCCTCAAAAAGAGATCATACATTCTGCCTACAGAGAAAATTTGTCTTATTTCCAAATCCCCCAACTGGCATTCTAAAGGTTTTAAGAAAGACTTTTCTTAGAATGCCAATTGCGGGATTTGGAAACAGGGGTTGCTGCATTCTTCCTGCAACCCCTGTCACGGCTATAGTCACTTTTGAATCTTGGGTCTTTAGGACTAAATTAATCATGCCAGTATCAGCCAGAAAGTCAATCAGTTCCTTCCCCACTGTCAAGTTCATTCCCCACTGAAGACTCCTCTGGGGAAATTACAACTGGTTCTACAAGGTTCAGGGGAGCTCCTGAGCCTCCTCACTCATTATTAGAATCATTGTCCTGTTTCCTCAACTTTCAGTGAGCTTTTTCCTAATACCCTCTTTCTTTTTCTGGACTCCCTGTCTTTTCTTTAGTTTGAGACAGTCATATCTCCAGTAACTTTCATCTGTATGGTAAGCACATTGATTGCTTTAATTCAACCTCCATCTTTCTTTTGGTATAGATTCTTCTCCACCACTTCTACATGTGTTGTGGTCGGTTTCAATTTTCTAGCCTGCTGGGCATTGTTATACTCTAAATGCAATTTCTGACTACTTACAAGGGTTTACATGGATATTGTGTGTGCCTCTCAGTCAAGGGGCCAGGGATTGGATGAATTATTCTGGCTCGAAATTCTTTCTGTAAATCATATTGCACGTGGTTCCAGCTGGCATGTTTATGTAAGTCTTGCCACATGGCCAAGCCTACCAGGGAAGTCAAGAAAAAGTTTCCTCAAGTAGTCTGTGATTGCTAAAAGCATGAACAGCCTCTCCTAAAACCTCAACTTTTTTACCAATTGCAAGTCAAGCTAACATGGCAACCTTCACAAATGGAGTAATAGCAGATGAAATGGTACGCAAGCAGACAAAAAGAGTAAATGTATTACAGTAAGAATTGCTCAGATATTGGGCCCACATGCTGTTGATTGCTCACAAAAACAACATGGAGAGCTGGCAAAGTGATCTTCCTCCTCAAACAGTCTAGAAAATGTTTGCATGCTGCTTCTCCCCACAAAGCTCAACTAAAACATGCAAAATATTCTGGAGTCCCCAAAAGGAATGCAGAGTAAGGAACCAGAATGTCAGAGACTGTTTTTCCTTGGAGGTCAATAAAGAGAGAAGCAACTTGTTCTGTTTTTCTCCAGAATGTTTGGTCTCAGTCCTGATGAGACAGACTTAAATGCATAAAACGTTCAGGGGGAAACTGAGGAAATTCTTCAAGAATCCTATCACAAACCAACTGATACCACTAAAGACCTGTGGTAGGTCCAAATGGCATAGTAGCTCAAATGGCAGAGACAGGATTTCCAGTGTATACTCTGGATTAATTTGTCCAGTCTATGAAGTCTGAAAAAATTCCCAAATGTGACTTTCTCTACACCAATGGAACGTTATAGGCAGCTGAAGCTTTGAAGGGGAAAGAAGGAAGAATTTCCAGGACACAAGTAATCTCAAGAGCTGCTGGGAGGTCCCTGGAGTCCCAGTCACGGTGTCAGTTAGCCACAAGCAGCTGGCATTTATAAGCAGCTTTTTCCCCTCCCAGTAAACAAGTAAGCTCTGGCACAATGCCATGGCCAGTGGCTATCTTCTCTGGAAATTGATCAGGTGGACTAAACCATTTGATAGGTACAGATCTCCATGTGGGTCACAAAATTTGTAACCAAACTCAGTTTCAGCTGTTTGCCTCTTGAAAACCAAATACACAAGAGACAAAGTGTGATGGAAGGAAAGCAGCTGTATTCAAATGCCAGCAATAGATGGCCAACTCAAGTCACAAAGAAACCATCTCTAATTTTTAGGCTGAGTGAAGGGGTTTAAAAAGAGGAACTTGGTATGGGAAACGTGGGAGTAGTGAGGATGCTCATCTGCATGTCTTGTTCTGATGGCTTTCTTGACTTATTAATCACTGGAGTACTACTTGGCATCATCTTGACTACAGCCAGGTTGCAGATTAATTGCCCCGAGGCAATATCTAGATGTGAGAGAGTTTTGCAGCTTGGTTTCTATGCCTGGTTTATTTCAATATTGGCCCTTAGAATTGCTATGCAAACATAAATGTAGATAAACGTACATGGTGCAAGGAAGTATCTGGTGGGAAAGGGAGGGAAACAGAGTTTCAAATTACATTTTAAGGCTATATTCTAATGCCAAAGAAAACAATTTTAAAAATACATTTCAAAGCTGAGATGCTTGGTTAAAGCAGCAAGGAAGGAAGATTAAAAAGTGCAGATAAAGGTTTGCATTTTATTTAGGGTGATCAAGGAAAGAAAGCCTTCCTGAAGTGCATACATTTGAGCACAGATCTGAAGGAAGTGAAGTCTTGGGTCTCGCCAATGTTTTGTGATGAGTGTTATAGGCAAAGGAATGACTAATGTAAAGTTCCTGAGGGAAGACCTACTCGGTCTTTCAAGGAAGAAGCAGAAGTCTGTGTTGTGGAACTGGTTGAGTGAAAGAGAGAATAATAGAAAGTTATATCAGAGAACTAACAAGGATTATGAAGGGATTTTTTTGTCAGAGTAAGGTCTTTGCTTATATCTTTGATGTAACTGAAAACAATTGAAAATTCCCAAATTCTGATAACTCATATCTTCTTAACAATCGTGGCAATGTATTTCAGAAATAATAAAAACAATAATTTGAAAGTGTTAAAAAGTAATGAGAGCACACAGAAATTGGAACAAATACATGCTAGACAAAGGCTAAAACAAAAGTAGATCCAACGTAACAAAATCTAAGTTCATACCTTCATTAGACAAAGATGTTGATCATTAGAATACAGATTCTGTAAGTAACATCTACAATGTCCAGTATACAATAAAGCATTACTAGTTAGGCAAAGAAGCTGGAAAATATTATCCATAGTCAAGAAAAAATCAGTTAATAGAAACAGAACCGGCAAGTAGATGTTAGAATTATTGGACAACTGCTTTAAAATAACTATGACAAATATAATAATCTACAGAGATTATTGGGTAATAGTGGGTAAATAGTGGGGAATTTCAAGGTATAGTGGGTAAATAGTGGGGAATTTCAAGAGCGATATGAAAACTGCATAGAAATCACTGAACTAACAATATTTGAAACAAAATTTATTGTATGGGATTAAAAGATTAGTAAAAATGAAAAAAAATGAGTCAACTTGAAGACAGGACAATAGTAATTATTCACATTGACACAAGGGAGAGAGATTGAAACAAAACATTAACAGAGCTTTAATTATTTATAGTACCAAGCAGTCTAACATGTATGTTATTAAAATCCAAAAAGGATGGGAGAGGTAAATTAGGAAAAATGTAACAGAAACATATTAGCTAAAAGTTTTTCAAATTTACACATGTCCAAGAAGCTCACCAAACCCTTAAACAGGTGATTGCTTTTATTTGTTAAAAAACAAAACAAAACAAACAAATGAAAAAATCTTTGGTGAAGCACTGGAATTTGGAGCAAAGAATTAAAATACTAACTCATTAGAGAGTTATTTTGTGTATATCTTGACTTAAGTTTTGTGTGATCCATGATATTGTGACTGTTACGATTTCCCTTTTATGCCCGCATAGCCCTAACAATAAATTTGCTTTGCCAGTTTTTAAAGGCAAACACCATTGAGGTCAGTTTCTCTTGAATGAAGAGTTACATTTTCTTTTCTTTCTACCCATGAGGACCATAAGCCTGTCCTGTGAATCAGGGCTGAGGCAGTCCTTAACCAGGGCACAATGTCTAATGAGCAAAACACAGTTTTATTTTCAGTTATTCTGATCTATTTGGCTATGGGAATCGTGTAAAGTGAACAAACTATAAAATTGTACTTATCATCCCACTATATTCTTCAGTATGTATTTATGTCAGTGAGTATGTTGTGTGTAACCTTGTGTGTGTGTGTGTGTGTGTGTGTGTGTGTGTGTAATAATTGAGAGTATTTTGAAGGAAGAAAGCAAGAATGTGCTAGCAAAATGAGGGGAGTCCTCAGAGTGTTGCTGCCTGACTCCTTCCTGCCCATATTTTGTTCAGCATTCTGTTTTTTATACTTTAGGTTTGTTCATTATTTATTCATATATTCTAAACCCAACAGTGTTCCATGGACTGTGATTGAAAATAATTTTACTGAAGAAGAAAATGTTCTTCAAAAGACTGACTATAAAAACTCTGAGAAAAACAAATGTTCCAGTCCTAAAATACACATTTTACTAGTTAGAATAGTATATAACTAATTATCAGCAAAGCAGAAATAACTCAAATGTGAACTTTAGAAGCAAATATCAATTACTAATCCATTCTGTGAATTCATTGCTTATTCTCTCTTTAGTGGAAAACTGGGCAATTTTTATGGAATGCTTTTATTAATCACCATATAATTTATAATGCATAACAAATGCCTCTAGTGCTTCACAAACTGCACCCAAGTCCCTAAAAATACTTTTAATAGTAGACCATTAATCTCCATTATTGTCCATCACAAATAAAGAAGATGGTGTTCAATCTATCAAGAAGTTTTAAGAGAATTATTAACTTGCTTATTTATTCATTTTTTCAGATGGGATCTTACTCTGTCACCAGGCTGGAATGCAGTGGCTCAATCACAGCTCACTGCAGCCTTGACCACCTGGGCTCAGGTAATCCTCTCACCTCAGCCTCCCGAGTAGCTGGGACTACAGGCATCCGCCACCACACCCAGCTAATTTTTTATGTTTTGTAGATACAGGGTCTCACCATGTTGCCCAGACTCAGCCTAATGTTTATCTAAACAGAAGTTTCCTCCTTCAACTTTTCACCAACTATAGTATCATTGTAACTCTTTCAATAAATACAATTCTAAAAACACCAGCCTATGGGTAACAAATAGTCTATGCTTACTTAACTCCAAATAATTAGAGTTTCTTCATAGTGATAATAAGGAATATTACTCTAAATTGCTTAGTTAGAAATTCAGGCAATCTTTACACAGATTTCACTTTTATATGTATAATACTGAGGGATGTATGAAGGGTATGTACGTGTGTGTATACATATGTTATATATACAATGTACATATATAAGTATGTATACAAAAAGTTATATATATAAGTATATATACAATGTACATATATATGCATATATAATGTACACACATGTATATACCCTTCATACATCCTTCAATTTTACATATATAAACATTATATATCTATATATATGTGTATGTATGACATACATATATTGATATATGTACAATTGATATATTTACAATTGATATATGTACATGTGTATTGATAGGCACACATATATTGATATATAACTGAAAATTTAAATAAAATATATATTCTCTTAAATATGTGCAATTTATTGTATATCTGTCATACATCTAAAATCTATTTATATATAACATACATGGTGTGATGTTTAATATATACTTTTACTTAAAATTAGCATGTCATAAATTTTACGTAATGAAAACATACAATTTGATAAGTTTTTACATATATATAAACCCATGAAATCATCACCATAATTAAGAATGAATATATCCACCACACTCCAAAGTGTCCTTTAGTAATTCCTCCCTCCTGTCCCTTCCTAGTCCTGCAAGCCCTATTGATCTCCCTCTGTCACTGTAGATTAGTTTGCATTTTCTAGGCATTTATATAATTGAAGTTACATCATATGTACTCGTCTTTATCCTTTTGCTTCTTTCACTCATCAAAATTATCTTGAGGTTCATCCATGCTGTTTCATGTGTCAATATTCCATTTTTTGTACTAAGTAGTATTCCATTCTATGCTTATGTCAATTGTTCATTTATTCACCTGTTGATTAACATTTGGGTTATTTCCATATTTTGACCATTACAAATAAAACTGCTGTAAATATTCATGTATGAAGTCTTTTAATGGACATACATTTACTTTCATTTCAATAAATACATAGAAGTAGTATAGCTGAATCATATGGTAGATGACTAACTCCTCAAGAAACTGCCAGAGAAATTTCCAAAGTGGGTATGGCATTTAATATGCCCCACCAGCAGTGTATGAGATATTTAATTGCTTCACATACTCACCGGCAGTTGGTATTGTCTATCTTGATTATAGCCATCCTAGTGCTTGTGTGATGGTATCTTATGGTGCTTTTGATTTGCATATTCCTAATTGCTGGTAAGATTGAACATCTTTTTGCATGCTTATGTGACATTTTATATCCTCTTCAGTGAAATGTCCCTTTATGTATTTTGCTAATTTTTGAATTCGCTTGTTTGGCTTTTACTATTGAGTTTTAAGAGTTCTTAATATTCTAAGTAGAAGTAATTTATCAGATAAGAGATTTGCAAATATTTTCTCCCAGTCTGTGACATATTCTTTTTTTCTCTTAACAGTATCTTTTGAAGAGAAGTTTTGAATTTTAATGATCAATTTCACAGTTTTTTCTTTTGACACTTGTGATCTTTGGTATTGCATGTAAGAAGACTTTGTTTAACCCCAAATCAGGGAGATTTACTTCTATGTTTTCTTTTAAGAATTTTATAGTTTTAGCATTTACATTCAGGTCTATGGGTCATGTGGAGTTAATTTGTGTGTGTATTGTAATAAAGGGGTCCCAAATCATGCTTTTGCATGTGGGTATCCAGTTGTTCTAATAATAGTTCATGAAAAGACTACTCTTTTCCTCACTGAATTTTTTGGCATCCTTGTCAAAAATCTATTGACCATAAAGATTAGAGTTTATTTCTGGATTGATATTCTATTCCATCAATCTAAACTACTACCTTTATGTCACTATTACAATATCTTGACTGTTGCAGTCTTTTAATAAGCTTTAAAACTGGCAAGTGCGAGCTCTTCAATTGTCATTTTTTTTCAGATTGTTTAGGCTATTTTTTGACCTGTGCATTTTCATATAATTTTTAGGATCAACTTGTTAATTTCTATAATTTTGATAATTATTACACTGAATCTGTAGATCAATCTGAGGAGAATTGCCATCCACTAGCCAGGATTTTTCAGAGAAACAGAACCAATAAGATACACACACGCACACATATACATATATATATGTATGTATATATATATATATATTTTACATGACTTATTGCGAAGAATTGGCTAATGTGATTATAGAGGCTGAGAAGTCCCATGATTGGCTGTGTGCAAACTGGAGAATCAGGAAAGTCAGTGCTGCAATTTAGTCTGAATCAAAACAGTTGAGAAAACAAGAGGAGCCAATGGTGTACATTTCAGTTCAAGGGTAGGAGATGATGAGTTGAGATGTCTCAACTCATGCAATGAGGCAAGAAAAAAAGGATTGAATTTCTCCTTCCTCTAACTTTTGTTCTATTTAAGACCTCAATAGATTGGGTGATGTTTACTCACATAGGGGAAGGCAATCTGCCATACTGAGTCTATCAATTCAAATGCTATCTCATTCGGAAATATCTTCACTAACATACCTAGAAATAAAGTTTTATCTGAGCACACTGTGGCCCAGTCAAGTTGACATAAAATTAACTATCATAAGTCCACCCCTTGTCCACTTGGCTCCCACATACACCCTTAAGCCATACATAATCTCCAAGTAAAAATAATAACAAGGTCATAATTTCCCTAATGTGATACACTTATCTTGCATACAACCAAAAAGCACTAACCCCTTTTTATTTAAATACTATGATGTAAAATTAATAATAATTAAATACTATTATATAAAACCAATACATCTTATATCACATGATAAGAGAGGAAATAAAACAAAAATATATTGTTGTCCCTTAGATATCTTGAGAAATTCATTCCGGGACAGCCCATGAACACCAAAATCTGTAGATGATCAAGTGCCTTATATAAAATCATGTAGTATTTTCATATAACCTATACACATTTTCTCATACACATTAATTCATCTCCAGATTACTTAAAAAACTTAATATAATGTAAATGCTATGTAAATAGTTGTTATGCCAGATATTAAAATTTGTATTATTTTGTTGTTTCACTGTTAATTTTTTCCAATGTTTTCTATCTGCAGTTGACTGAATCTGAAGATGCTGAACCTGTGTATATGGAGGGCCTACTACATATAAAATGTCCCAGTTGCATTTTTGTAGATATTATCAGATTTTCTACATAGATGATAATGTTATCTGCAAATGAAGACAGTTTTTAATTTCTCATTTTCAGTCTGGATGCCTTTTATTTATTTTTCTTATCCAATTGCACTTGACTATATCTTTCAGTGCAATGTTAAATAGAATTATTGAGAGCAAATATCCTTGTCTTGTTCCTGACCTTAGGAGGAAAGCATTGAGTCCCAAATAAATACATGTGGTGCTCTGGCACATGTGTGTTATATCTAAATCACTGACTTTCAAACTCAGGTGAATTTTTCCCCCTCCTATGGGATATTCAGCAATATATGGGACATTGCGGATTGGTAAAACTCAGGGAGACCTACTGGCATCAAGTGAGTAAATGCCGGGGACACTGACACTGAAACATAATTATCTAGCCCAAATTGTCAACAGTGCCTAAGTGGAGAAACCTGATATAATTTATGTCCTTTGTGTTGACATACTTGTAATTATAGTGTGGCCATGAATGTTTAAAATAGCTTGTGGTTGCAGTTATAATTTACAGTTTCTGTCTCTGCTTCAAACATTGATTCTTGATTTGTATCAGTAGACATACTCATATTCCAAATTAACAAAGTTTTAGTCAGTTCAATTTGTTTCCCTTAATTCTTACAGCTCAGCTGCTTACCCTCAGCTTCCCTTTTTTTTTTTTTAGAAAAAAAATATGATTCAAATGAATTAGGGATACTTCTTTACAAAGTAGTTTGGATAATTTAAGAAAAGTAATAGAAATAAATATAGTTTTATTGTATACAGGATATATTTGTAGTACATTTTTATTTATAAATAATTAAATGACATGAATGTTCTCTACCTGTTGCCACAGTTGCTAAGTTACCAGCCATTGTTTATATCCCACTACCAGAGCAGTTAATAATAAATCTCTCTACCAGTCTTCCAACTACAAGCTCAAGGCCACCATCAGCTACAGCTAATGGTACACTATGTAAGATGCTCTTTCACCCAGCAGACTGTGAGTTCCTTAAGGGAAAGACACCATTTTGTTCACCATTGTATACCCAGTACCTAGAAAAATGCCTGATGCATAATAGTTGCATAATAAATATGTGTAAATTGGATTTAACTTATCAGTAAACTACTCATTTTCAATTTTTGTTGTAAGGACTTCTAAATGTTCAGAGGTAGGGCTTCAGTGGCTTTTGCTTTTAACATGTCAGATTGGTTGATGGTCAAGTGACAGGCTTGATGGTCAGTTTACTTCATTTGAATTTTTTCTTAAGATCCTCATAATACATCAGAAAAAATTTATTAAGATTTTGGTAGTTAATAAAGATAAACTAATATAAAACAGAAGAAATTCACTGCAAACACAACATATTTAATAGTGTTGTCCAATGTTCCGCCTAATAATTGTTCTTCTGACACTATAGGATATATCTATATTTCATCACAAATCATAAACTGATTAAAATTCACCAAACAAAAGGCAACATATTCTTTACTGCTGTATCAATCATTGAAAGAGATTTATAAATAAGTTCCAAAATTTAACAGGCAACCCACTCTCTAGTTTGCTAATCTAATAACCAGTCTAATAAAAATACAACATAGAATACATGTAGGTAGATAAGTATATTACTAAGTTAGTGATGACCTGCCTCTGAGAAGGTGTCTTAGTCCATTTGTGCTACTATTACAGAATATCAGAGACTGGGTACTGTATAGCAAACAGAAATTTATTGGTTAGCAGTTCTGGAGACTGGGAAGTCTAATATCAAGGTACTAGCATCTGAAGAGAGCCTTCTTGCTGTGTTATCACACAGCAGGAAGGCAGAAAGGCTAAGAAAGAGAGCAAAAGGCAAAATTGCTCTCTTATAATGGTACTAATCTTACACATAAGAGCAGGGCCCTCATGGCCTAATTACCTCTTAAAACTGTTTCAATGGCAATTAAATCTTAACATAAGTTTTAGAGGGGGGCAGATGTTAAACTATAGCAGAAAGTAAACTTTTAAATGAGAGATTTTACTTATTTCACTGTTTGTTCCAACTATATGACGCTTACTTATATTTGACATTAGCTAATTCATTTTACAGTTAAAAGGCCTATCAGTAAATTATGTTTGACTTGTTTACAAAACTATAGAATAATAAAGATATGAGTTTCAAAAATTGAAGTCTATGATTCTTATATTCTGTATTATGTATTTATAAAATTCTTCCCAACACAGTTATGTTTTCACTGTGATTTAGTCAATGCTGGTGACAGCTTACCCATATTCATCATTAGTGTAGTAGAAACCAAGCGGGATATAGTTAATGTTTAATCAGACCATAACTAATATGAAATGTGTGTCTCCTTTCTTTTCACGTCATATCCGTCATATTTTTATCAGGGGCATCATTTTAAATTGGCCAAACAAAAATATTTAATCAAACATAGAATACAATCAACATTATTTTATCTAAGGAATCCTTATTTTGTTCAACAAATATATTTTAGGTCAGGATTAATAAGTAATGTCTCTGTAGAAAAACTAATAGCATTTTCATTTGTTTTTGAAAGTCACAAAACAAATCATTCTAGTTACTAAGTTACAGTTCTATTTGAAATTCATTGGAAACCTCTGAAGGCTATCATTTAGATTTGACAGCAATCAGTGTTTGCATTCTTCTTTAATGAGGTTAGAGTTATGTTCGGGATGTAACTTTTCTGATTGCTTTTGTCATCATAGTTTTAAATCAACTTCCTTTGTTTTGTCATTTAAATTTATATTTAGAAATAGTTGGTGATAGGCCGGGCGTGGTGGCTCACGCCTATAATCCCAGCACTTTGGGAGGCCGAGGCGGGTGGATCACGAGGTCAAGAGATCGAGACCATCCTGGTCAACATGGTGAAACCCCGTCTCTACTAAAACTACAAAAAATTAGCTGGGCATGGTGGCGAGTGCCTGTAATCCCAGCTACTCAGGAGGCTGAGGCAGGAGAATTGCCTGAACCCAGGAGGCGGAGGTTGCGGTGAGCCGAGATCGCGCCATTGCACTCCAGCCTGGGTAACAAGGGCGAAACTCCGTCTCAAAAAAAAAAAAAAAAAGAAATAGTTGGTGATTAAACTATATGACATCTATATGAATAGGATGGTCTTTCTTATTAAATAGCATAAAAATGAAAAATATTTCTTTATTTCTTGCTGTCTAGAGAATGTCTGGCTCTGTGTTTAATAACTTCACCAAGCATGAGGTCTCATTCATCATGTGTGGGTTTTACCTAAGTAGGAATCAAGACATTATAAACATTTTATATTTTGTTGTAATTTTGTGAAATTCACAGTCACGTTGTTACTGAGAAGTGTGGGGGTCCTCAGGGCTTTGACTTCTTGGAAGAAATAATTTGGACAAGAGACTAATTAGTAAAGTAACCAAAAATTGTATAAAGGAAATAAAAGAACATGCCAAGAGAAGAGTGGTCTGACACATGTGGAAGCAGCCCTGAGAGTTCTGCATTGCAATTTTTATGATGTTAACTATCTGTCTTTGTCTTTGTCTAGTTTCCAGCTTCTGTCTTAAGTCTCCGCCTTGTCTCTGTCTAGTTCCTGCCCATATTTACGGGATTCTCTCTTACCGTCAGTTGACGCTCTTGAGCAGGGCCCAGTGATCAATAGGAATCCTACCTAACAGCAGAGTTACTCATTACCGCCACCCCAGGAAGATCGTAGGGTGATTAAATCTGTACTTTCTGTACCTGCATATCTCTTAGGAACTTCCTCTTTGTCCTTTTCCCCTTCTTATCGCCATGTAGCTACCGATAAGATTAATCGCAGAAAGAGCCATTACTGGGTGTCTTAAGGGGCATTTCTGGGTGTTCTTTTCTGCATAGGTATTTCCTCTCCTCTATGTTCATGTTTAGTATCCCTGTTTTGGGTGGTGTCTGGGCAGTGAGATTTTCTGGAGCTTTCTCTTCCAAAGTCTCCCTTTCCTGCTCATGCCTAACTATCTGCCTACACTAACAACATGATAAGTGAGATTATAAAATAATATTCAAATACATACAATGTTAAGCAATGCATCCTGTTAATTTTATGTATCTGTTTCACAGCTTCACAAGGATCTTTTATTATGCATATCAAAGCAGATTAGTCACTGCTAAAACATATGAAGAAAATAAATAAGAATAAGGAGTTTAACAGCATACAGACTTTTAAAACATGAAGACATTTTTGGAGGAATATAGTAGATTGTATAGTTAAAGCTTTAATATTGGAATTAAGATAAACTATAATAATAAACTCTTTCTAATGTTAAAACTAAAGAAAGTAGTGCTGAATCAATTAAATGTCATTTTTACATCTATTTGCACTGAATAGCAGAAAATGTGTAACTAAGAAAAAGAGTAGAAAATTTTATTTTAGCATATGGAAATAGAAAATAAAATGGGGGAAAAAATCTATCTGAAGATTATTTGTATTCCCTAACAGAACTTTTTTAAGATTTTAGACCTCCATTCCTTTAAATGAACTGTTTTCCATATTTGAAATTTTATTTCCCAGTCCAAACTCAGTTTTCACTCCTTAGTAATTACCCATTTTTCAAGACCCAGCTCAAATACCACCTCTTCTTGGAAGCTTCACTGATTTCCCTTACACCTGCCTGTTTAGCAGTTGAATGTTTTATTCATTCATTCATTTAGCAAACAGTTTTTGAATGCTTACTAAATCCCAGGTCCTGAAGTAGGAGCTGGGGATAAACTAACAGACAACACAGACAATGACCATGACATTATAGAGCTTACATTTTAGCTGAGAGGATATTAAAAAAAAAAAAAAAACCACATAAGTCAATAAATAGATGGATACAATAATTTCAGAGTAATGATTTATGTAAAGATAATAAAATTAGATGATATGACAGAATAAAGGGGAATAGGGAATGATTTTAGATAGGGTGATTAGGAGACATCTCAAAGAAGGTGAAATGTGAATAGAGCCCTGTGTGAAACAAGGGAGATAGCCCTCAGAAGATCAAGAAAAACAGCCTTTCAGGCAGAGAAAACAAAGATTAAGGGCTGGAGGAGTTTCAACTTTTTGAGAAACAGAAAGAAAGCCAATGTGCATTCTCAAAATGCATTTTAATATTTTGTTTCTATTTTTGTTTGCCATACTAGTTAGTAAATGATGTCTTCCCATGTTTAAATTTTTTAAGCCTAGTACTATATTTGATTATATAATAGGATCTCATAAAGTGTTTGCTGAATTAGTTTGTGGGGCAGGTAACTAACATTTATTAGACACGCATTTTGTATCTCAGGCATTGTACTAAGTGTTTAAGAAATGTTGTCTCAGTTAATACACACAATTACCACAATATGAACCCAAGAACTATGTATTTTTAAACATTGTGTATTCAACTTAGGTGTTGGAATCTCTATTTCAGGATAAATATTTAGATTATAAAAGCCAAGTAACTTACCTGGGTTTATGTAGCTACGAAGAGGAACGATTAACTGTTGATACCCAGCCATCCTGACTCCAAAGTCTCCATTCTTTCCTTTACCTCTAGCACCCTCCCTTATGTTGCATTTAAATGAGGCCTCTTTCACAGTGTATTGATGACTTCATCTGTGCCTAGTGATCAGATTGTTAAAAAAGAGATTTATAGTTAGCATTATGCTACGTCAAGAAAAATACAAATTTGTTATATATACTTGAAAAAGCTTCCATATCTGTGTTTCTATATTTTGTACTGATGTATCCTTGACTATGATAATTTCCTTCTACAAATAGAGCAATATTTAGTTAACCGAAAATTGAAAGTGGTATCTCTGAAAACTGCTAGGTACTAAAATGGAAATTCATGACTTCACAAAATTGCTTTTATGCTGTAGAGCAATAACTCATTTTTTTAATTAACCAAATCAATGGTGGAGAGAGAGAGTGTGTGATAGATATGGTTTGGCCCTGTGTCCCTACCCAAATCGCTGCTTGAATTGTAATAATCCCACATGTCATGGGAGGGACCCAGTGGGAGGTAACTGAATTATGGGGGTGGAATTTTCCCATGCTATTTTCGTGATAGTAAATAAGTCTAATAAGATATGATGCTTTTATAAAGGGGAGTTCCCCTGCACATGCCCTCTTGCCATCCACCATATTAGATGTGCCTTTGCTTCTCCTTTGCCTTCCACCATAATTTTGAGGCCTCCCCAGCAATGTGGAGCTGGGAGTCCATTAAACCTCTTTCCTTTATAAATTACCCAGTCTCAGGTATGTCTTTATTAGCAGTATGAGAACAGACTAATATAGAGAAAGAGAGAAACGGAACAAAATTGGGAGAGAATGTAAAGTTTTGTTACCTATACAGGTATTAGAAAAATAGGATAAGCCTAGTTATGAAGGATTAAGCTATATATTTTTTATACTTATTTTGAAACTTATTATTTACCTTTTTTCCTGATTATATATGTTCACTACAGACAAGTTTGAAACTATGGACAATGAATTTGTTAATTGCATCATGGAGAAATATTAATATTTATGTGTTCTTTTCCCATTATTTTTCTACGTGCTTCTGTGTAGAACACATATATGTAGTATATATACTTGTATTTTGTTTATATTTTTTAACATCATACCATTAGCACCTGTGTACATCAAACTATTTACAAACATTCTTAATGTGTGCATGGTACTTCACAGTAAGGCTCCACCATTATGTACTTAACCAATCTTCTGTTTTGGGACATCATTTCTAATATTTAGTTTTTCTATGATCACTGATGTGTATAAGCCTTGTGTATAGAACTGCATACCATAAAGATTATTTTTTCTCATGTCCCTTTTATTTTGAATACAAATACTTTTATAAATAATTCTGAGTGCAATTATTTCGAAGTCTGAGTTAACATCATGTTTTCAACAAACGAGAATTTTTAAAGCCATAGTATGCTTTCTCAGTTTTAAATCCTAACCTAAAACCCTAACCCCTGATTGACAGGATAATACAATGTCTTAAAGCTCATGTATGAGATCTTAAAGCTTGTGCACTCAATCTATGTGAACAACCAATCTGTTTCAGTATCCCATATGGTATGATCTGTTATATTCCTAGATAAATAAACACTGAGAGAATTTATTGCTAGGAACCTTGCACTATAAGATATACAAAAGGCAGTTATCCAGGTAAAAGTATTGACAGAATAAAGTTTTTTGTTTTGTTTTGTTTTTTAACTGCAATAATCTGACTGTACACCATTGATAGGAGAATGCTGGGAAGGGAAGAATGTGGTTCCTTTAAATGATACTGAAGGGAGGAAGGGAAGTGCTAGATAGAGGAAGGCATGGCCCATGGCAAGGGCTCCATCCTCAGGGACCTAGGCAAGGACAGGCATGCCTGCCTTCGTGCCCAATTGTTGCATTTCCCAAGACAATCCTGGCCTGCCACATTCCTATCCTGTGCCTATGAAAAGCCCTAAAACCCTAGCAGGTAGACAAACAAGCAGCTGGACATTGAGAGGGGCAAATCAGGGGAAGAAGACACAGGTGGCTGGATGTTGAGAGGAATGCACCACCAGGCACTGGCGTGCTGGTAAGGCCACCGACTGGCAGAATGACGCAGAGTTTGGCTGGACAGTCAAAAGAGAGCCTCGGCCACAGACTGGCCCAAGTCCAGGGGAAAACCATCTCCCTTCTAGCTCCACTATCTGCTGAGAGTTACTTCCACTCAGTAAAACCTTGCATTCATTCTCCAAGGTCAGGCGTGATCTGATTCTTCCATTACACCAAGGCAAGAACCTGGGATACAAAAATCCCTCTGTCCTTGTGATAAAAAAGAGGGTCTAATTGAGCTGGTTAACACAAGCCACCTATAGACAGCAAACTAAAAAGAGCACCCTGTAACAGATGCTCCCTGGGTCTTCTGCTGTAAACATTCACCCCTAGACACTGCTGTGGGGTCAGAACCCCACAGCCTGCCTGTTTGTATGCTCCCCTAGAGTTTTGAGCAGCGGGGCACTGAAGAAGCGAGCCACAACCCCATTGCATGCCTTGCGAGTGGGACAATGGAATCTTTCCTGTTTCACCATGTGCAAGAAAAATACTTTACATTCAAAGATACAAATTGTTTGCAAGTAAGCATGGAAAAACATACAACACAAAGAGTAATCCACAGGGAACTAGAATATATAAGCTAATATCACACAAAATAGACATTTAGTCAAAGCTGTTACTATAGACAAAAAAATTAATAATTATAAGGAGTCAATCAGTGAGATATAATAATTATAAACATATAAGCTTCTAACAACACAGCTTCAAAATACGTAATTTATAAACTGACATAATTGAAGGAAGAGATAGACATATCAACAAAAATAATTGGATATTTTAATGACATGCTTTAATAATGCACAGAACAACTAAACAGAGGGTCAGTAAGGAAATAAATTTGAAAAATATTATGAGCCAAAT